>NC_058051.1:30228239-30230739 GCF_020085105.1 Siniperca chuatsi | reverse complement strand
GAAAGCCGAACACAACAAACAGCTGCAGGAAAACAACAAACAAACACCAGACGACACATCGCAACAGCTGGCAGAAATCAGCTGATCAGACGATTTTAAAAGATTTGTTATGGACAAGAAATCTGTGAACTTTGGCCTGAAGGTGGCGCTTAAAGAGCGCTCCACCTGTGACCTGATGCCGTACGATGAGAGGGGACCTTCATCACCAGGATTCATCCTCTGAGGACCACGACATCGGCCCAGCAGCCGCACACGTCTCGCTCGGAAACCGTTTGTGAAAAAACAGACGCCATTTTACAGACAGGAGGCCGAGTAATGGGATTAGAGTTCACTGCAGAGGTTGGTGATGAAGGTGATGGTGATGAAGGTGGTGATGGTGGTGATGAAGTGTGTATCTGTGTGAGTGTGTGATGTTAAATACAGCAGAGGGCTGATGAAGAGACGAGCAGTCTGTTTGAAAATGTGGAGCGACTAAAATAAGATTCCCCAAATCTCCCAAAACCTCCCGCCTCCCTCCCTGTGTCTGACCCAGAAAAACACCACAGAGGAAGAGGGGGGTTGGAGAAAAGAGGGGGGGAAACGAGATGAAGGAAGGAGAAAATGAGAAGGAAGGAAGGAGGCGGGACCAAGGAAAAGGAAGTAAGGACAGATGGTAGGAAGGAAGGAAGGAAGGAAGGACTGAAGGAAGGACTGAAGGACTGAAGGAAGGACTGAAGGACTGAAGGACTGAAGGAAGGAAGGAAGGACTGAAGGACTGAAGGAAGGACTGAAGGACTGAAGGACTGAAGGAAGGACTGAAGGACTGAAGGAAGGACTGAAGGAAGGACTGAAGGACTGAAGGAAGGAAGGACTGAAGGAAGGACTGAAGGACTGAAGGACTGAAGGACTGAAGGAAGGAAGGAAGGACTAAAGGACTGAAGGAAGGAAGGACTGAAGGAAGGACTGAAGGACTGAAGGAAGGAAGGACTGAAGGACTGAAGGAAGGACTGAAGGACTGAAGGACTGAAGGAAGGAAGGAAGGACTAAAGGACTGAAGGAAGGAAGGACTGAAGGAAGGACTGAAGGACTGAAGGAAGGAAGGACTGAAGGAAGGAAGGACTGAAGGAAGGACTGAAGGACTGAAGGAAGGAAGGACTGAAGGACTGAAGGAAGGACTGAAGGACTGAAGGACTGAAGGAAGGAAGGAAGGACTGAAGGACTGAAGGAAGGACTGAAGGACTGAAGGACTGAAGGAAGGAAGGAAGGACTAAAGGACTGAAGGAAGGAAGGACTGAAGGAAGGACTGAAGGACTGAAGGAAGGAAGGACTGAAGGACTGAAGGAAGGAAGGACTGAAGGAAGGACTGAAGGAAGGAAGGACTGAAGGACTGAAGGAAGGAAGGACTGAAGGAAGGACTGAAGGAAGGAAGGAAGGACTGAAGGAAGGAAGGAAGGAAGGAAGGAAGGAAGGAAGGAAGGAAGGAAGGAAGGACTGAAGGAAGGAAGGAAGGACTGAAGGAAGGAAGGAAGGAAGGAAGGAAGGACTGAAGGACTGAAGGAAGGAAGGAAGGACTGAAGGAAGGAAGGAAGGAAGGAAGGAAGGAAGGAAGGACTGAAGGACTGAAGGAAGGAAGGAAGGACTGAAGAAAGGAAGGAAGGAAGGACTGAAGGAAGGAAGGAAGGACTGAAGGAAGGAAGGAAGGAAGGAAGGAAGGAAGGACTGAAGGACTGAAGGAAGGAAGGAAGGACTGAAGGAAGGAAGGAAGGAAGGAAGGACTGAAGGACTGAAGGAAGGAAGGAAGGAAGGAAGGACTGAAGGAAGGACTGAAGGACTGAAGGAAGGAAGGACTGAAGGACTGAAGGAAGAAAGGAAGGAAGGAAGGAAGGAAGGAAGGACTGAAGGAAGGAAGGAAGGAAGGAAGGAAGGAAGGACTGAAGGACTGAAGGAAGGAAGGAAGGAAGGAAGGACTGAAGGACTGAAGGAAGGACTGAAGGACTGAAGGAAGGAAGGACTGAAGGACTGAAGGAAGAAGGAAGGAAGGAAGGAAGGAAGGAAGGAAGGAAGGACTGAAGGAAGGAAGGAAGGAAGGAAGGACTGAAGGACTGAAGGAAGGAAGGAAGGAAGGAAGGACTGAAGGACTGAAGGAAGGACTGAAGGACTGAAGGAAGGAAGGACTGAAGGACTGAAGGAAGAAAGGAAGGAAGGAAGGAAGGAAGGAAGGACTGAAGGAAGGAAGGAAGGAAGGAAGGACTGAAGGACTGAAGGAAGGAAGGACTGAAGGAAGGAAGGAAGGAAGGAAGGACTGAAGGACTGAAGGGAGATAAAAACAAAGAAAGGACAGCCGAGTGAGGGATGAAAGAGGAGTGTGTGTAGTTCTCTCAGTGTGTTAATTAGCTGTCTGCTCGTTAAGCAGCCGAGCTTAATTAGAGCTGGCAAGCTACACACTCACACACTCTCACACACACACACACACACACTGATGAGGCAGCAGGTCTAACACAACAGAACCCACAGTTACACA
>NC_058051.1:30213239-30223239 GCF_020085105.1 Siniperca chuatsi | reverse complement strand
ACTGATAAGGGTGTGTGTGTGTGTGTGTGTCAGACTGAGAGTGGCAACATACAAACACAGGAAGTGATCAAACAGGAAGTGATCAAACAGGAAGTGATCAAACAGGAAGTTCACACTGAAAGTCACCGGAAGTCATTTTCCAACTGATGACAGGAGTTCACGGAAAAATGCAACATAAATGACAAAACACACAAAATGTCTTCCGTCTCTTTGTCTCAGTCTCTCTCTCAGTGTCAGTCAAGTGACATTTTGATCAAAAAACATGTTATATAAGTAATCTATACAATATATTATATATTAATTATAATATAATACCTAAACAAAAAGAAAATAACACAGTTTAACAGCAGGACATTAGAACATACAAAGTAAACATACACTGAAGTATCTACTAAAACACACACGTTCATTTTCTAAAAACGTGCATTTTGTGACGTTACAAAAAAAGCTGAAAGTTGTCATTAGTGAAGCCCTGTCTTTGCATTTTCATTAGAAGTAGTTATTGTTGGAAATTTGCAATTTATGTCTCATTATTATAGACTATAAGTCCGTGTCTCTCTGTTTCTAATATAAATCCTAGTCAGAACCTCCATAGCAAACTGCCTGTTTTAACTCTCACAACTCTCTGTTTTGTGTAGAGCTTATTTTCTTTCTTTAATAAATCCAAGTCAGAACTTCTACTGGAAAACTGCTGATTTAAGCCTCGTACGTTTTTCTTCCTGCCGTCAGTGTCAGGTTTCAGTCTGCGTTGAAGAGAGTCAGTTATAAACTCAAGTCCTGCAGCAGTTTATACTTTTCAGAAAACCAATTTGATCTTTTTCATTTGAACTGTTTACTCTGCTCAGCTGGTCAGCTATTGGTGGAAACCTGATATTACCACACACACACACACACACACACACACACACACAGGCCTGCAGCCAGCTGCCTGAAATTCCACTGTAATGCAATACCTCCGAGTATGTGTGTGTGTGTGTGTGTAAACTAGCTATTAAATGTGTGGTCCAGTCCAATGGTGAGCCGGGGGGGTTGAGGGGGGGCGGCAACCAACTCTATTACTGATAATACAGACACTGTGTGTGTGTGTGTGTGTGTGTGTGTGTGTGTGTGTGTGTGTGTGTGTGTGTGTGTGTGTGGCTTTAAGGCTGATAATACCCATTTTGAACACACACAAACAGCCATGCCAGCTATATGACCAATGGCTCTGGTAACTGATCCAATTAGTCACACACACACACACACACACACACACACACACACACACACACAGCTGCTAAGTACTATTATTACTCTGTTAACTGCAGCTCCACTAACTGTCACTGACTATTATCGGGCTGAAACGCACTGATTAACGCCCTCCCGGATTCAAAACACTGTGGCCAAAAATATGCGGACAGCTGAACATTCCTGCCGTGCGTGACGGTCTAACACGATGGCCATTAACGCGCTGCTGGTCTCTCTGCTCATTTTCTTAAACCTGATACAGAACTTTTATAAAATGAACTTTCTTTACCAAAAAGTACATGAATAAAATTAAATCGAACGCAGAGTTTCCGTAGGAAACACTTTCATATATACTGGCTGTTTTCTTTCTATACAAAGAAAACCTACTGCAGAACTTTAACTGGAAGTTTAACGCTCTGAAGTCTTATTTTCTTAGTTTTCTTCTTAAAAAAACCTTTACTGGAAGGTTTTCTTGGATACAGATGTTTTTGTAGTTTATTAAAATACCTAATATGAGTCCTGAAGAAGTAAAATAATCCAGTAATTCACGATAAAAAGTTTACTGGAAAGTTACACATAACCCTTGTGAGGCAGAAATATGATTATTTTCTGCTTTCATATCCTGTTAATCACCGCGGCCCCCCTAGCGGGGGGGGGGGGGTCTAAAATATCAGTGGATGCTGTAGCGTTCAGATTCCCCTTCACTGGAACTAAGAGGCCCAAACCAAAAGACACAGACCAAGAGACCGTGGAAAGGCGTGTCCGCATACTTTTGGCCATGCAGTGTATCAGTCGATGCCGTAAACTGTGGAGTAAAATGTTCTGTTTTCACTGAATCTTCTAACGCGTCAGAGATTTTGGTAAAGACCTTGAATTTAGTGGATTTCTAAAGGGAGTCTGGTTCTGTCAGACACACGAGTGTCTGTTAACAGACTCATTCAGCTCTCATTCAATCTGTCTGCCTCTCCGCTCCATTCGCACACACATTACACACCGCCTGAAACTCAACACCTTCACTACAACACACACACACACACACACACACACACAGCCTGTCTGTTAGCATGCTACGCTCAGGTTTCATCCAGCTGCTGCTGCTCCTCTCAGACTCTGCTCTCACTAACGTGGACAAATTTGAAAATGACGTTTTCCTCAAGTACTAAAGTACCTCGACAACAGAGCGCTGCGGTGCGTTGCCCTGAAACCGGCCGTGTGACGGATCTGAGACGTAATATCTCCGCTGGAACCAGGACGGCGTTTGGTTAAAATCCGATTAAAACTGCGTTGATTTGTGGAAATTATATTAGTGAACTAAATCTGTGCATCTCATAAGTCTTACTGCTGGAAAGAGCAAAAACATCCCAGTCAGAAATCTTTACTTACTGCTCTACAGAGGGTATTTTCTTTATTTAGCGAATAAATCCAAGTCAGAATTTCCATTGGAAAATTTCTGTTTCAGCTTTCATACTGTAAGTCTTTTTCTGTATAAAGCATATTTTCTTTATGAAAGCATCCAAGTCTGAACTTGGATTTTTGCTGTTTTAACTCTCATTTTGTATGTCACCTTTTTTTATTCACTTAAAGACAGAAAACCAAGTCAGAACTTCCATGGGAAGTTTGCTAATTTAACTTTCACAATTCTTTCCTCTGCATGGAGCTTATTTTCTTTATGAACAAATTTTGATCAGAACTTGCAATAAAAAATCTGCTGATTTAGCGCTCTTTAGTCTTGTTATAGAGCTTATTTTCTTTGTTTATGAAAAAAAAAACCTAATGCAGAACTTCCAATGGAAATCAGCTCATTTAACTCCTATAAGTCTTTCCTCTGCACAGAGGCCATTTTCCGTATGAAATAAAATCAAGTCAGAACTTCCTTTGGAAATCTGTTGATTTAAATCTGAGTTGCATTAATGTCCAGATTTGTCTGCGCTCAAATGAGAAAACATTTTCGCATCTTTTCTGATTTCTGAGTTTAATGATGGTCAGAGAACAGCTGACTGGTTCACTAGCGCCACCAACAGGTCAGCAGTGTGTTTGGATGGACGAAGTGTTGCTGCAACTCTGCTCTCTAATCTCCTCTCACTCACGACAGCTGATCACACAACCCAGCTGTTATCGCTCACATATCTTTGCATCTCTGTTGTCGTGACGACCGCATCAGGATAACGCGTGAATGAACATTAAACATAAATCGCCTCCTTTTCCTGACCAGAGATCAGACAAAGAGGAGGATACAGTGTGTGTGTGTGTGTGTGTGTGTGTGTGTGTGTGTGTGTGTGTGTGTGATGGAGGGCCATCCTATCCATTTAGCTCCTTCAGACAGACACTAAACATTGTTCAGTCAGCCATCATAGCCCGAAGGAGGAGGAGGAGGAGGAGGAAGGGCAGCGAAGGGTGAAACAGGCAGGGGGGAGGCAGTTAAGCTTATTAGTTCCTTCCCATCCCCCAACACACACTCACACACTCGCACTGCAGAAAATACTGAGACCACCAACTAATGGTTTTAACCCCTCAGGCAGGCACACACACACACACACACACACACACACACAGAGTGTGTCCTGATGCTTTCACCTCCTCTGTCACTTTTAGATTGTGTGTGTGTGTGTGTGTGTGTGTGTGTGTGTGTGTGTGTGTGTGTGCACGTCTTTCTATTAACTTATCGATCCAATAAAATACTTCTGCAGCTAAAGGACATTTCTGTGTATTCCTTATGCCAGGGCTCTTATTTTGGTAGTTGCTTCCAACCCTTCCTGTTCCAGCTCTGCCACAGAGTCACAACCAAACTATTTAACGTCCAAATCATTTGTGTCGCCAACACCGGCTGCTTACTGCGTGACCTTTGACCCTCCGTGCTTCCCGGCTCAGGTGCGGTAAGAGCATGTGTTAGCAGACGGGTATATACTCAAGCAGGAATTTGGACTTCATTGGCTGAACGCACTAATCATTTTCACGGGAATTCCTATGAGGTTTGGTCTCATTTCTTCGTTTCTTTAAAAATGGAAATGCTGCCCCATTTCCATCATATTCGTCATTTGTTCTGTTCTGCTTGCATTCGCTTTACGTGTCCACATCTGTCTGTCTGTTACTGTAACATGTTCTCTTGTGTTGAATTGTGGTTTTTATTTGTTGGAAAAGATAATAAAAAAAAACACTTGAATTACAGAGTCAGAACTTCCACTGGAAATCTGTTGATTTAACGCTCAAAAGTCTCTTCCGGTCAGAGCTTGTTTTCAACATATAACATAAAGTCCAAGTCAGAACTTCCATTGGAAATCTGCTGATTTAACTCTTGAACCTTTCTTCTCTACAGAGCTGGACACGTTTGAAAAGCAGCCAGTCAGACGCAAGTCCCACAACAAGACCAACCTTTAGGTCTGGATTATCATCACCATGGTAACAATCACATGCCATATAATAGATAATATATACCCATTTACCCCTGAGAGAGAGAGAGAGACAGACAGACAGACAGAGAGAGAGAGGATGAAGTGTGTCTTTGGGGAGTTACAGATTTGCTCGTTCTTCCATCATCTCCTTGGCAACCGAATAATAATTAATCCACCTCTGTGTGTGTGTGTGTGTGGATCATGTTTTCTGCAGTGTGTGTGTGTGTGATTTTGTGTGCAGTCTGTGGTGATGCAACAATATCTATCCTTCAATATTTAGGGCAGCTGTTAGCAAGGAGAGAGAGAGATGATGCAAAAGGAAAGAAGGGGGGTGAGGAGACGGGGGAGACGGGGGGGAGAACAGAGGAGAGAAATATGGAAACTTTTTGCCTCGATTTTCTCAACTGAGTGATGAAAAAATGTATGTGTATGTATTTACACAAAACTGAAGACGCAGAAACTGTCGATTTTTCTGACACATTGAGAAATAACTCTATACTTGTGAGGACATCTAGTCAACATAAACACAGCAGCAATGTGAGGGGAGTGCCACAAGGATCAATACTTGGCCCCCTTTCAATCTATACTCTCTGATGATACTCACATCTACATTCCTCCTTCACCTGACGGCCGCGGTCACATTCACACATTAAAGGCTCGCCGAGATTAGCGGATTCATTTGTTGGGGGGGGTGAAGTAAATCTGCGCACTTTTTTTGTGTTGAGTTCAACTTTAGTGAACTTTTGACCAACAGCGAGCCGTCCTGACAGAGCTGAGCTCCGATTGGACGGAGAGCCCAAAATGGAGAAGCTATGTAGCTTATTAGCTGTGTGTCACCATCCAGTGTTATTGAAGTAAACGAAAGTTAGCGAATAAATGTAGCGCGGTAAAAAGTACATTTCCCTCTGAGACGTAGCGGAGTAGAAGTATAAAGTAGCATAAAATGGAAATACTCAAGTACTTGAGTAATGTACTCACTTTCCACCACTGATCACCTGTGTGGCTATTCGTGTGTGTGTGTGTGTGTGTGTGTGTGTGTGTGTGTGTGTGTGTGCTCATGCATGTATGTGTGTCCTCTGAATCAGACCAGAAAGCTTTTATCGTGTTAGCTATGCGGCTAGCGTCCGCGTGTTTATCTTGAGCAGACTGTTATCGCGGACTTTTCTCAGGTCGAAGTTTGTTAAACGTAAGAAGTAAAAACGTCTGCGCAGTCGGACAGACGAAGAGCAGAGCGGCTCTCCTCTTCGTCACACACACGGCTGAAAGCGGAGTGTGTGCGTACTGGCACTGCTAATGCTGCTGCAGTCGCTCCCACTTTAGCTACCACTGCTACTACGACTCTTACAACTGCGGCAGCCTGTAAAACCACAAGTGTTTTGTGGTTTCAGTGGTTCCCAACCTGCAGGTCTGGACCCCCAAAAGGACCCCCAGCCTTGTTCTGAGGGTCACGAGACGATTTAAAGAATACGAATGTACATTTTTATGTTTATTTTTCTGACTTTTCTACATACGTGTTCCCACTCCGGGCCACTGGGAGCCCTTCAAATGAAGCAAATCCACGAAGGTGAAATCACAGTTTGGTTGTTCACAACTCAAGTCCACACCGAGGTCACAGAGAGAGACAGGTAGGCAGACGGGGATGGAGACAGACGGGTAAGGAGACAGACGGGGATGGAGACAGACGGGGATGGAGACAGACGGGGATGGAGACAGACGGGGATGGAGACAGACGGGGATGGAGACAGACGGGGATGGAGACAGAGGACAGAGCTGCAGAGTGTTAAGTTTCAGTGTGTTTGTGTCTCAGTGACAAAAAGCAGAACATGCAGGAATGTTCCTGAGACTGTAAACTAAACATCATATAATATACTGCCCGTCTGTCTGTCTGCCTGTCTCTCTGTCTGTCTCTCTGTCTGTCTGTCTGTCTGTCTGCCTGTCTCTCTCTCTCTCTCTCTGTCTGTCTGTCTGTCTGTCTGCCTGTCTCTCTGTCTGTCTCTCTGTCTGTCTGTCTGTCTGTCTGTCTCTCTGTCTGCCTGTCTCTCTGTCTCTCTGTCTGCCTGTCTCTCTCTCTCTCTGTCTGCCTGTCTCTCTGTCTCTCTGTCTGTCTGTCTCTCTGTCTCTCTGTCTCTCTGCCCGTCTCTCTGTCTGTCTGCCTGTCTCTCTCTGCCTGTCTCTGCCTGTCTCTCTCTGCCTGTCTGTCTGCCTGTCTCTCTCTGCCTGTCTCTGTCTGTCTGCCCGTCTCTCTGCCTGTCTGTCCCTCTGTAAGAAGACATCCTGCGTTACAAGAAGACGTCCTGCGTGTGAAACACACCTCCCCTCCTCTCAGTGTGTCGTCACACAGCTGTGTATATTTTCCTACTGAGCTTCTATGATTCACACGTGTTTTCACATCGTGTGCAGGACATTTCATTTATTTATCACTTCGCCGATTCCTCGATCACCTGCCTCCTTCTCAAAACAGCATCGCTGGCCGACCATCTGTGGTCGACTGTGTGTGTGTGTGTGTGTGTGTGTGTGTGTGCCTCGATACACACATCAAAACACACCCAACCAATGACAGAAGACTGAACACAAACAACTGGAGCTCTTATCGGCCTGTTTACATTTTCTTAAAGTGGAACAGCTGAGCGACAGTTTCATTATCTTTCACTTTATCAAATATATCTGTTTGTTATATTTCTAATTCTTATTTCTCCTGTGGTGAATGCAGCGGGTCTACATCAGCTGCGTGTGTGTCGCCCAACACGAGTTTTGACTTCTGGACACTTCAGTCTTTATAGAAACACATGAAATACTTCCGGATGACTTCACGAGGCTCGCTGAGCTGCAACATGTTTCCTCTTCAGTCCGTCCGGCTGTTGTAACGTGAAATAATTCACTTTACTTCTAATATGGAAGGACAACTCAATGCATGATATAATAATACATATCACCAGGAACTGAAGCGATCTTCAGATGGACGGAAGAATTCGTTCATATCCAACGGCTCCTCAACGTCTTACAGTCTGATTTTCAAACTAACTCACTGCGACCAGACGGTCAGATAATCTTCAGCAACTATCAGGTCAGTTTTTAAATCGTACGCAGAGACGGACTTCTGGAAAATTAAATCTTTCCCACATTTATAAAAAGACTCTCTGTCTCATGTCACAACACATACATAAACTGCACGTACAGACGGGGACAGACTAAAGGACAACGCGTCAGATGCTTCGGTGCAGGACTTTACAGTCACCTGACCTGAAGCCAGTGTCACACCTGTGGAAGGTTTTGGACCATCAGCATCTCCATCAGACCAGATATAATATAAACCTCCACCTGCAGATCTGCGCGGGGACGTCTGTCTCAGCTGCTGTCTGTCCTTTAGCTGGTGTGTCTCTACCTGCTGCGCTCAGGTGTGTCTGACGTCAGAGAGACGAGCTGCTCAAATAAAGGCTGTGTGTGTAACCGAGGGAACACCTCGAGGTGGAGGCGTCGACCCTCCAGCAGGCCTGAAGCTGCTCCGGAGGCTCGTGGCGGCCGCCGCCCGTCTGCGCAGATTTATTTCAGCAGTGTGTATTTGTTTGACGTGTTTCTCTCCCTGACTCTCTTAATATTTCCTCTAGTTCTTCTAAAGCTCCCGATGGTGTCGGTGCTGCTGCTGGTGGCTGTCCGCTGTCCACACACACACACACACACACGCGCGCACACGCACACACACACACACACACACACACACACACACACACACACACACACACACCTACCTCAGAGCTGCCAGTCAGCTTGTTACTCTCCACCTGCTGCTATATATATCTGCCCATATATCTATCACCATGTGTGTGTGTATGTATGTGTGTGTGTGTGTGTGTGTGTGTGTGTGTGTGTGTGTGTGTGTGTGTGTGTGTGTGTGTGTGTGTGGTCTGAGCCAGCTGAGCGTCTGTATTTGCTCAGCAGTAATCGTCTGCTTGTTCACATGGACACAGCGTTCGCTGCTGTCCGCACGGCCAGACTGTGTGTGTGTGTGTGTGTGTGTGTGTGTGTGTGTGTGTGTGTGTGTGTGTGTGTGTGTGCGTGTGTGTGTGTTATCTATGTCCACTTCAGTTCAGTTGACTTTGCTTTATCAGAAACGGAGAAAGAGTCAGTTCCTGCAGCTGGTTTTTATAAAACGTAAAAAAAAAAAACCTTCGGGGAACCCAAAAGGAGACGTTTAACCCTTTAACGCCCACCGCCATTTTTAAGGTCTCACGCCTAAATTAAAACAAATGGACCATTTTGGATCGTTAATCCCTTGTGATCGACATGGACATGAAGTTTAATATCCTCCCCGCCGACATCGGACAGAACAAAAGGTTTTCTTTCAGAAAGTAACAGAAATCGATGAATCTCACGTCTCGCTGTTTTTATTTTATGCTTGTTGCTTTTTATTTGCTTTCATTGTGAGTTTCTCTTGTGTATTTTGTCACATGTAGAGTTATTTCACTTATCTTCATATTTGGTTTGTTTTGCCTTTTCATGTTTTATTGATCCTGTGTGGTTTTAAATTGTTGTTGTTGTTGTTTTTGTGCGGAGAACAGGAAGTAGAGCGCGCTCGGCGGAGGCTGACGGGCCACCGTCGGACTGTCAGACTGCTTTGAAGGCACCGCATATGTTTAAGGTTCCCACTGTGTAATCTGCCGCGCATTGCTCTGCATTAATTATTTTCATGAAAGGTGATGATCAAAAATCTAATCTAATCAAAATAACTTGCAACTACGGCTCCCATAATGCTTCCTGGATATTGTTGCCGTGGAGCCAGTGAGTTAGCTGTGAGCTACAACCTGAGCCGCGTTAATTTAGCCTGTATCTGTTCACGTGCAGTCAAACTGTCCCATTAACAGCAGCCGAACCAGCAGTCAGCAGCTCCTGTCTGCAGTGGACCCGTGGACGGACAGACAGCTGTCTCTGGATCACTGCGAGACTGAAGGAAACTTAGAAACAGCAGGATTCTCAGGCAGGTTCTGCAGCCGCTTCTTTCATCATCCGAAATAATGACATCCTCGGGAAGCGTGAGTCACACTGACTCTCTGTGTGTCATGTCTGTGTGTTGGGAGTTGTGACTCCGAGAGGGAGTGCAACGTTTGACTCAACTTGACCTCACGCAGTATCTTTGCCTCACATCTCTGCCTCTGCCCCCCCCCCCTTTGAAAGCCTCTGTCCTGCATCGCGGTGGTGAAAGGTTAAAGATAAACTCCTGATTCTGTTAAAATGTCTAACAGCTCACTGTCGATGTTTGAAATGTATGTCAGCGTCCCAATGCAAAAGCACTTTAGAATCCAGAAGTAAAGACAATAAAGACTCAGTCCTCAGTGGTTTATTGTCTCTGAGCCAAAGACATAACAGTTTAGTTTCACATTGACCAACAGAAT
>NC_058051.1:30178239-30208239 GCF_020085105.1 Siniperca chuatsi | reverse complement strand
ATCGCAGTATGACTACGTTTACTTCAGTTAAGGGTCTGAATGTTTCTTCCAACACTTACAATATAGAAGCACAAATATTAGTATTTTGCAGTGAATATCAGGAAAACAAATGAGCTCCAGTGGGAGTCAAACCGATCGTGGCGCGCCGCTCTGCACCAAAACTCAAATATGGCTGAAAGAAAACGCAGACTCTGACATGCAGACTGGATTTATGGGTAATGTGAAACATGCACGCCCAGTGAACATAACAAGAGCATGAATAACTTACAAATTGAATGACTTCAAAGTGTGGTAAACCTCTCACAGTAAAGTGGAAACAATTAATTAATTGCAGTTTTATTAGGTCAAATTATGAATGAGGCTGATGGAGGTCCATACGCAGCCTGAGAAGGCAACTTCAGGGGAGAGGAAGTCCCATATAACAACCTCCTATTTTAAGTTTTACTGAGGTTTTCACCTGAGCTGCAAACTGCTGCTCACCTTGATTACTCTACGTGATGAAGGAGGCGATCAGTCTGATCTTCGAACGTTATTCTGACGTTAACATTTTATCCAGAAACAATATAAGCGGGAGGAAATTACAAGCTTTCACAAATCATCATGCGGGGATTAGTCGAATTTGGTTCCCGAGGGGACACACAAACACGTAAAGGCCTTATAAACTGCCCAAACACACACACACACACACACACACACACAGGTCCCAGGTGTTTAGAGGTGCCTCCTAAACACCTGCATTTATTACTGTGGCAGCTAAACCGTATAGAGGCAGAGTTACGAGTCACTGCATTAAATAATTACAGGAAACACACACACACACTCAGAGGTCAAACAGTTAGGTAAACAGAGTAAATCATTACTGTGCTCTCTGGCAGGTTCAAACACATTAGCACAGCGACACACCAACGCTAACACACTAACAAGGCTAATCGGTGGCACACATACATGGACGGATAATGAGACAAAAGGGCCCCCTCCACCCTCCACCCTCCACCCCATCACGTCCAAACGTGTGGCAACATTTTGTAGATGTAAAAATGTGTTTGCGCCAGTCGAACTGTTCCCGCCCTGCAAGACCTGAACTCAGCATTGCTAAAGTGCATTTCCTCCTTGTGACAGAAAGCTACATGTAAACAACAAATATTCCTACAAATGGACTCCATGTGTGCTATGTAAGGACATTTTTAGCATATGGATACTCAACATATTTCATGAATGGGTTTTTCACCAAATGCTGCACAGTAAACAGTAGACTGACACACAGAGACACAAACACCAGCTGCTCGCAAACCGCCTGCAGATACCTTCTCCTGCTAGCAAAGCTACATTCTAATACTATTGTGTATGCACTTTTTATTAATAGCTAATCGGCTATCAATGCTACAATCAGCTAACCATGCTACAACCCTCACTTTACACTTATTACCATTAGAAACATGTAGCTACATCTCTCTTTATACAGAGTGGCATAGGCTAACAATGCTAAAACTCTCTCTCAATACCTAGCTTTGTAAAAAGAAAGCAGTGACTAAGCATTTCCGCCGTAGCATTAGAAAGCTCCAGCTAACAACGCAATAACACTAACATTATAGC
The DNA here is from genome assembly GCF_020085105.1 of Siniperca chuatsi. Classification (NCBI taxonomy): domain Eukaryota; kingdom Metazoa; phylum Chordata; class Actinopteri; order Centrarchiformes; family Sinipercidae; genus Siniperca; species Siniperca chuatsi. Next base: position 30,206,646 of record NC_058051.1, on the reverse strand, counting down.
AGATTCTTTCGCACACACATACGGGTATTTGGGGGCGCTGACTAATCCGCCATGTTGTTGGAGGTGCAAACTAACAGGTCATCAGCGTTGGGACTGCACTATCATTCAGGTTGTCACTGAAATATTTCTATTTTTGTCGGTGCCAGTGCACGACCAATGGTTTGTAAAACACATGATTTTCTCACAAGTAGTCACCTGCTAAATGTGGCCCTTTAGGACAAAAAGTAAAGAAAAATAGAAGTGACAGCTTAATCAATAGTTTCGGGACAGTTTGCAATAAATGCAATTCAAGTACACTCGGTCTAAAACAGGCGTAAGCATCTAACACGTTACAATGTAGGACACTCACACCAATGTTATAATTCTCAAATTCTAAACAACGCCATCATGAGTAATCAATATGTCAGCCACACGTAGCATGAGCAGATAATGACATTTCGGTATGAACTAACCAGGAGTGTCTGTGAGGTAAACGTAAATGTTTCCAAAGTGACTTCGTGAGGACCATTTAACCAAACATCACCGGCGGTTAAACCTGAGCTCCAGCAGGGTCTGCGTGAGAAACCGACCTGTGATGATGCGGTGTGGGATGAGAGAGGACATTAACTAGCGGTGATTGTAGACGGAAAGAGCTTACTCACCAAACTTCATTCACAAATCCTACAGTTTCGTTTCCTCTTGATGTACAAAGGAACAAATTCAGTGAACTCGCTTATTTTAGATGTTTGATTTATCAAGACGGAGCACAGAAATGTAATCGGCTGACACGCTGACATATGTGCCGCCAAAAAGGGATAAATATCAAATCCTCCTGACGTGTTTGTTTGCATCTCCAACAATATGGCGGATGATATCGCGTGGCATTGTGGGAAGAGTGTAGGTTAAAAGAATAGCATTAGAAAATCTGGAAGCTACTTTAATGCTAACAATGTCAGCTTAACAATGCTACAGTTTAAATAAATTTTCTGTACACTAACATTAGGTAAGTCTCTTTTAATACGTAGCATTATAAAGAGCTACAGCTAAATATCCCTATAGGTTAACTCTCTGTATAGCTACAGTATTAGCATTAGAAATAGTTAGCAAATGATCTCTTTTATTACAGCTAACAGGCTAACAATGCAATGAGTCTCTCTTTATACGTATTAAGATTACAAAGTATTACAGCTAACTGGCTAACACTGCTGTAGCTGTCTTTAAATGTACTGTTATTAGCTATTAACAAGTCTCTCTTTATACCTGTTAACATTAAAAATACCTTTTCTTTACTCTGGCTAGCATTAAAGGAGTTACAGATAACAGGGTAAGAATGCTGTAACTCGGTCTTTATATGTTTTAGCATTACAAAGAGTCACAGCTAACTGGCTAATCACGCTACAAGCCTCTCGACTCCTGTTAGCATTGCAAAAAGTTAGAGCTAACTAGGTAGCAATGTAACAGCTTTACATGTTAGCATTAGCACTGAATCATTTTTATATGAAAGCCATCAACTGTGTGTATGGAAGTCAGTGGATCTTTATTTGAGGAAATCTGGAAACTACAGCTCTGTGGTTTTAGTTGTTTTTATAAATTCCATGTAAATCTGTTCACAAACAAAAGATTAAAATCTGCAATTTTAATGATAGAAGTTATATAAGTAATTACATAAGCGCACTCAGCACCAGCCAGCGACTTAAACAAGTGACAGCAGGTTCTAACTTCATCACAGGAGCGACATCTACCTACATCTGCTTTCAACTAAAACATCTGGAAACACACACACACACTCATTACTGTAAGATGACGTTTTAACACCTCATTGATTTCCGCCCGCCAAACCTCCTCGCCCTCCTCTATGTCAACACACACACACACACTGCAGCCTCTCAGTCGCCCGTACAGAACAATGCCTTGACTTTCCAGACAGATCCATCACCGCATTTTAACTCAGAGCCCCGGGCACACACACACACACACACACACACACACACACACACACACAGGGGTATTTACGGGCGGCTGGTTGGCCCCTGACAGCAGCAGCTCGTCCAGGCGGAGGCATAAATCTACACCCCGGCTTCAGACTCGGCCTGTTCTCTAAACCATTTAGAGGCTATTAGACCGGGGGGGGCGGGTCTTCTGTCAGAGACAATGACTGTGAAAGCTGTGACTGCAACCCGGATTAAAACAAGAATCAGAAACAGTGATAGACATGCAGGTGTTCTAAAAAAAACTACAGGAAGTTCAGTAATTGTAGTTTGGCTGCTGATTTGACGGCTCACCGACGCGGTCAGCAGTCAGCTGCAGCAGTGACACGCAGCTCACGCAGCGGACTAATATACTTTCACCCAATTGCATCAAAAACCGCACACAGTCAAATCTGAACGCGCAGACATGATCACGCTCATATTTATCAGTATCCCTGATGTCCAGCGTGAATAAACGTCCATAAATCCACTGAGACACCAGAGAAGAAAGCGGCTGCAGAAGCTGCCTGAGAATCCTGCTGTTTCTAAGTTTCCTTCAGTCTCGCAGTGATCCAGAGACAGCTGTCTGTCCGTCCACGGGTCCACTGCAGACAGGAGCTGCTGACTGCTGGTTCGGCTGCTTTTCTCTGCATGCTTTGTATCTTCTTTGAAGTCTGAGCTCACAGAGCTGAACTTGTTAAAGTAAACGTTCCTTATTTCACTGAATGTTGATCACTGTAGGAGGAAGATCTCTGTCTCACCTCACCTGTCACCTCACCTGTCTCACCTCACCTGTCCAACAGCGACCACATGTTCTGGTCTCTTCTGGCTGCCAGGATTGTCTGTGTCTTCCTGTTTGGATGTCCAGCTTGTGGACACTGAGCCTGCACTCGGTCAGGATCTGTCTCTGCTTCCTGTCTCTGACAGCAGAGAGACTTTCTGCCAGTCCATCGTCTCTCTTTAGGCCCAGATAACTTTCTGATCCGCTTTGGCTTTTAGTTTCTTCTCTCCAGTGTTCCAGATGGGTTTCTTTACATTGCGTTATAATTTGGTTTCCTCTGATTGGTGTTTGGAAAGCAGCGCTGTGTGTGAGACTGGTGTGTGTGTGTCTGTGTGGGTGTGTGTGTGCAGAGCCCAGGTGTAAAGTGTGTGTGTGTGTGTGTGTGTACTACTCCTACAGCAATATAAACAGTTTCGATTGGCAAATTCACACTTTAATTCCTTTTCACAACATTCAGCCAATCAATGGCCTCGCTCTGCTGAGAGAGTGATTTGATTGGCTGGGGAGCCCGCAGTGATAATTAACCACAGTGTTCAATTCAATTTCTATCAAAGATCCACAGAGAAACAAAAACCCAACACGGTTGGATACCACTGAAGGGCACATTGACGCCACAGCTGAGTGTAAATCAGCTTTTAGATCGATTTCCCTCAAGGTAGGAATTGGTTGAATTTATTTCTGTGAAGATCAACCTGCAGAGACTGAAACTTGTTTCGACGGGCGATTCACGAGTCAACATGTCGTCACCTTAGCTTGGTTTGAAAAACTCTCCCTGTCGTGGACCAAACGACCAAATACAACACATTCAAATTCAAGTCAAATATTTTTAGACGTCAGTAGATCCAGCTCCGTGACGAAAGAGTTTACATCTGGTGATGAAGACCGTGTGATACAGCTGAAAGCCCCAGAAACAAATAAGTGGACAAGAAGTTGAGATTGTTTGGTCAAACTTCTATTTCCAAAGTCAAGAATGAACTCGTCAAATCTTGTTTTTGATTTCAGATGTTTTCTAACTTCACAATAGTTCTTTATTCATTGTGAGCCGTGTCCCTGATCCTCCCCCGGGCCAGATTTTAGATGCCACCCCTGAGAAATGTGTAGAATTTCTTTCCTTCTTTACTCAGAAGATCGCAAATATAAGAAGTTTCGTTTCTCCGGATTCTCTAGTGGCTGTCGAGCAGCCCTGCAGTCTCCCTCTGCTCATTTAATCCAGTCTCTCCATCCACACTAACTGATATAGTCATGGATATGAAACCCTCAACTTGCCCTTTAGATATTCTACCTTTTGAACACAGTGTCCCCTTTTATTTTGCAAATTTTAAAACTGCTCCGTCGACAGGCTCCATTCCTGATTTAGTTCAACTGTTTTTAAAAAGGACGTCTCTTGATTCCTCTGATCTTAACTATTTCAGACCCATTAATAATCTCCCATTTATAGCCAAGGTTTTAGAAAAGGTTGCAGCAGATCAACTGCTAGCTTTTATTCATGACAACAGTATCTTTGAAACTTTTACTGAGACCGCACTTCTCTGTTATTGCTGGCAGTTGATGCTGGCCATAACTCCATTCTTGTTCTCCTGGATCTATGCGCAGCATTCGATACCATCGACCACGAGATCCTCTTAGACCGTCGTGAAACCTGGGTGGGTATCAGTGACACTGCTCTGCAATGGTTTAGGTCCTACCTAACGGGTGTTCAGTGTGGTGTGCCACAGGGCTCTGTGCTGGGTCCGATCCTTTTTTCCATTTACATGCTCCCTCTTGGCCACTTCATACGTAGATACAATATCAGTTTCCATTTTTGACGCAGACGATCCTCAGATCTACCTAAGCTGTGACCCTGCTAACACTGTCAGAACGCTGTCAACCTGTTAAACTGCCTTTTCCTGCAGCTAAATGCTGATAAGACAGCTGATATTGATCATAGGTCAAGATCTTGGCTTGGCTCTCTGTCCCATTTAATAACTCAGCATTGCAGAAATCTTGGTGTCATTTTTGATCGAAACTTCAGTTTAGACAAACATGTTAAATCAACGGTTCAATCCTGTTTTCACCATCTCGCAAACATTTCAAGGATCAAACCATTTCTTTCTGCCAAAAATCTGTAAATGCTTATTCACGCCTTCATAACTAGTCAGTTAGATAATTGTAATTCCTCGCTCTCCGGCATCAGTAAAATAGTCAGAGCTAGCTATATTGCTAACTGGTAATGTGCACGCCAGCTAGTAGAGCTGAAAGACTTACCAGATAAATAAATTAGTTGATAAACATTTTCAGCAGCAAATCTGATCGATTGTTTTTTAATTGAAAAGTCATTTTTAAGCAGTATTTCCCAAAATATTCTCGTTGTAGCTTCATAAATGTGAATATTTGCTCGTTTCTTAGCCTCCTATGATCAGGTTTTTTTGTTCAGGTTATTTGACATCTGAATTGCACTTTAGGATAGTTAGTTTTTAGCTTGTCATTTATTTTTATATATTCTTTGTGTATTTTAATATGTTCTTATGTAGATGATGGTTTTATTATTAGTATGTTGTGTTGAATGTTGCACTATGAGCTCACCAAGGCAAGTTCCTAACAACTTTTTGTTGTAATGGCAATAAAGTCAGCTCAGCTCATGTTTGGCTTCTGGACTGTTGGTCGAACAAAACAAGAAATGTAAATATAATTTTCTTTGTTGATGAGAACACGGTACCTGTCGTCCAGGTACAAAATGTTCCTTCAGAGTGAGGACAGCTGTCGGTTATTAGAAAAGTTTAAATAAAAGCAGCACCATCATGTATTTATCAGGTTGAAGCGAACTGGACCTGCGAGCACACAGGAAATTGAGCGTCCAGACGCCGACTCATCCTGATCACTCGGTTCCACTTGCTTCATTTCCATTTCAATTTTCATTTTTATTTGTTCTGCTTATGGTAATGCACAAAAGGATTCACAATCAAAACACAACTATATTTACACATTCCAGGAGCTGGGAGAAGACAAATCGGATTTTTCCTGCCCTTTACTCAAAACATAAATTAACAATCGAAATAGATGGTCTGTCCATTACAGCTACTTAACAACCAATACTTACAGTAACATGAGGGGGGAAAGAAGCAAGAGCCATACACAACAATTCACCATCAAGGAAAGACATCACCTGATGTGTCGTCAAATTATTCTTTCTTTATACATTTTCTTGAACTGAAAGCTTTATGAAACCCTTTAAATCATTCTGTAGAGAATTCCAACCTCTGAAGTACACATCTGCTTTAAAGTAGTCCGTGCATGCTAATGCTTAAAACATCCTCTCCTTCCACGGCCCTCGTCCTCTGAACTGAAAACAAACAACTTTTGTGCATTTTGAGACGAACAGAGAGAGAGAGAAGAGAGAGACGGCAGGGGAATCAAACCTGCAACAAGTCAGTTACAGAAACAAGACGTGGGTCCTCTGCACATGACCAGCAGGTTTACATCAGCAACGAGTGCCGGGTTTGTTTACTAGCTGCCCTGTCTGACATTCAGTGTTGGGCACAAGCGTGTGATTTCCACTGGGGATGGGGGGCAGGACCCCTCACTTTCAGAAATGCTGGGAATGTCATTAGTTTCGCAGGTATTTGGTCATAAACCAAAGTACTGGACAAATTAAAATGTTGACCGCAGTTATTAGAGTTCATCCCGAGGGGAACGTGAATGTCTGAAAACATTTTATGGGAATCCATCTAATAGTTGGAGATATTTCAGTCTGGATCAAAGCGGTGGACCGACTGACATTAACCACAGAGTCATGCTACCTGTGTGCTAAAAATCAAATATCATCACTGATAAATCTCATCAGCTGATCCTGGAGCTAACTGTGACTTAATAATTTATGGTTGTATTTGATTATTGGTTGGCATAATGTTCTGTAACAAGCGTTTGTTGATTAAGACTCTAATTTCTATGATTTTATGGATAAATAAACTCAACTCTGAACCTTAAAATCTAATTATTCTTAAAAATCAGTCCATTTTCTTGCAGGTGAATGTAAAAAGAAAGAAGGGTTAAAGGTTCTCTCCACAGGTGACATACGCAGGTGCAGCCGTCTCACAATGATATCAAAACAAAAGCTAATCAATAATCACGTCTTCATTGTGAAAAGCAGCTCGGATCTCTCTGCTTCGCTCTCCCTGAAACTGACAGAGGTTTGGTTCGTCTCCAGATTTCAGCTCTGCAGCAAAAGAGAGAAACAGGTGCAGGCATCTCCTAATAATAATCATCTATATGAATCTAAATCAACAGATTAATTTCCCTCTCTGGCTGTGAGGATCCATTCCCCGGTCGCTGCCGGAAAAGAGAAAAAAAGAAAAAGCAGAAAATGATGTTTGGAAGAAGAGAGAAGCAGGTGCAGGCGGCTCGGTTACAAACAGACATTACTGTTATTAGAATAAAAGCTTCAATTCCCCGTCGTCTCATTAGCCAATAATGGCTCCGTTCCCTCTGAATGCCACAGCTGATTGGCTGACTCATCTCCGCTAATTCACTTTGTGCTAATGGAAGAGAGGAAGAGGAGGAGGAGGAAGTATTCTTTTATAAAAAATGCAGGAAAAGAAAAGAAAAACCTTCAGTCAGTTTGTGGAAATCTGCAGAGAATCGAAGATTTGATCATTTTTACAGTTTGACACAAAGAGACACCGGCCAGCTGGAGGAGCGCCAGCAGCGCCAGCAGCAGTATTAGCAACAGTTACTATAGCAACAGCAGATATCAAAGTACTACTGTAGCTGTAGTAGTATTTTAGCCTGTGATCAGACTGAATAGCCATTAAGGGAGTACTCCAGCGATTTACTATTGCATTGGGGCGACAGCCGCTACAGAGATACCACACGGAGACAACAAGAGCTGTGATTGGTCAGTTTCTGATGCTGGTGGAGACGACACGAAGCACACACTGCTTTTCACTAACACATCTATAAAGACTGCGTGGAGTATAAATACAGTCCGAGTGTGTACGATCTGTGTAGTGTTGTGGTGTTGATATCGACAACGCTCGGCTACAAATTAAAACCGACTTTAGTCCCGAGTATGAGTGTAAATCCAAATACACTGGATCCTACATTTCCCACGATGCAACTGGATTGTGTTATTCACAGTGGTGAAAGAAGTACTCAGATCTTTTACTTCAGTAAAAGTAGGAATACTCTGTTACAAGTAAAAGTCCTGCATTCAAAGTAAAAGGACAAAAGTATTAGTACTCATTATGCAGAATGCAGAATTACCCCTAAGGATCAATAAAGTCTTATCTTAATCTATATCAATACATCATCATGTATTTGTTGATTATATTTTGTATTAATAATCTGAATCTGCAAAGTAGGTTATCAATATATAAATGTAGTGAAGTGAAAACTACAATATTTGCCTCCGAACTGTGGTGCAGTCGAAGTAGAAAGTAGCAGAAAATGAAAATACTCAAGTAAAGTACAAGTACCTCAAACTGTATTCTCACCTTGCTGCAGTGATGTACAGGTGTACTCCAGGACACCGTGACATCACTGTTGGGTGTGGTTACAGGTGTAATGAAGCAAACTTCTCACCGCAGCCATCAGTGATGAGAACCAGACTGAAACTTTCAACCACAGGACGAAGAAACGCGGCGCAAACAACAACTGCTTCCTTCCTTCCTCATGAAACCAGCAGACTGTTTACGCATTTTAAATCCTGCATTGTTAACATCCGTGCTTATTAGCTTCTTCTCCTCTGCTTTTGTTGGCGCATTGCTGCGTTTGCTTGGCGTGTTACCGCCACCTGTTGATCAGTGGCATATTGCGAAACCATCGGCAGGAACGTGTACGAGATAAACTAAACGGGGAGCGACTCACAGAAAAACAACCTCCGTAACGCTACTGGAGGTCTGAGACTCCACAGGGAACCTTTACGTTACTAAGAGCCACTTTAGGACTCCATTTTAAAGGATTAGAGTCTCCAGCCCAGCCTGAGGGGTGGAGTTCCCCTTTAATGGTAATCATGTCTCAACACAGGCCGTCCTGCCAGGACCCGCCGGACACACATTCACACCTACAGACAGTTTACAGACTGTGGGACTTCAGACTGTGGGAGGAAACCAGCAGAGACCAGGTCAGACCTGAACACATGGAGGACCGGAGTCCGGCTCTGATTGGACAGCTGACTCTGCTCTCCAGTGTGTGTGTGTGTGTGTGTGTGTGTCGGGAGGTGCGGTCAGCGCAGCGTGTCTCCTCTCTCCCCTCAGGCCTGTTTGTTTTGGAAGCAGAACAGAGAGCTGCTGACACACACACACACACACACACACACACACACACACACACACACCCATCCTCCTGGGACGTCCCCTCCAGCTTCCTGTCGCCTTGTTCTCTCCTAATATACTGATGACATCACCCTCTCTGAGCCAATCAGCTGTCAGATCAGCTGATATAAGAACAACACTTATAGATGGGAAATCCATTATTATTGTTGCCACGGCGACGATTATTACTACTACAACTAGAACTGCTGTGTACTAATGATACTGTTTCTATCAGAACAACTGACGCAGCTGATACTACTACGATACTGCTAGTACTGCTGCATGTAAATTGTAAATTGCATGTTTGTCACTTAAATGTTTCAGATCATCAAACAAATTTAAATATTAGTCAAAGACAACACAAGTAAACACAAAATGCAGTTTTTAAATGAAGGTTGTTATTATTAAGGAAAACTAAATCCAAACCTACATGGCCCTGTGTGAAAAAGTGTTTGCCCCCTAAACCTAATAACTGGTTGCTCCACCCTTAGCAGCAACAACTGCAATCAAGCGTTTGCGATAACTTGCAGTGAGTCTTTTACAGCGCTGTGGAGGAGTTTTGGCTCACTCATCTTTGCAGAATTGTTGTAATTCAGCCACATTGGAGGGTTTTCGAGCATGAACTGCCTTTTTAAGGTCATGCCACAGCATCTCAATAGGATTCAGGTCAGGACTTTGACTAGGCCGCTCCAAAGTCGGTCGGCCTCACTAGAATGCTGTATCATGCAAAAAAAATAAGAAATTAGGAAGGGGGCAAACACTTTTGCACACCACTATATATAGGAAATAAAAGTTAGAGTTGTTATTTTTTGAGGAAAAGTTGTCTAATATTGAAAGAATAAAGTCAGAACTGTATAAGAAAAAGGTTGTTTTATTTCATAACTAAAGTAGTGATTTAAACAGAAAAACATCTTTTGCACTATTGTCACTTCTAACAGTATTTAAGTTCAGGATTTCTTGATTTTAATTTCAGTTTGGTTTGAGTTTAGTAAAGAACAGATGTGTGAGAACACGTGAGTGAACACGTGTTTCACTCAGGAAACTTAAAGCTTCTTCCATCACTCTCTTTCTTCTCTGCATCAATCTCACGTGAACCCTGGAAGCTGAGGTCAGAGGTCGGCTGGGTCGAAAACTTAACCATCGATCGTAAAGTAAACCTGACGTCTGCGGTGTTTACAGGCTCTCGTGTGGTTAAATACATCGGTTTGACCGCCGCAAGAGTCCTGATCAAAAAAAAACAACAAAAGATGAAAGCTGACAACACCGTGACAGTGATGGATGATCTCTCTGCAGGTTGATTTGAATAGAAATGAACAGAAAGCAGTCGCTGCCTGGAAGGAGTGAGAGCTGGTATTTAAAACCCAGACCTTCGTAATGCAGACAGGTTTCAGTGTGAATCAGGCTGCCAGCTGTGTGTGTGGACAGTCAGAGCTGACGTGATTATGTTGTTAGAGGCAGACTGGGCCCGAGTCCCAACAACAGGCTCTGCTGCTGGACTCAGTGGGATCACACTGAACAAAATATCCCACCTTAAACCAGTCCAAGATCTGAAGGATTCTGCTACTGGGTTCAGATTCTTTTAGCGGTTTCCAACACAAATGAACTGAATTTCAACCGCAGGACTTAAAACAACGATCATTTATATCTCTATCTGACTGAAACTTAACACTGCTGCAGCTTCTCACTTAAAGGAATAGTTCAGTCTCACATCTGTGTGTTCAGCACGGAGCTGGAGTCAGGACCTGGTTAGCCTAGCTTAGCATAAAGACTGGAGGCAGGGGGAAACAGCTAGCTGTTTGTCTCTGTCCAAAGTTCACCTACCAACATCTCTGCAGCTCAGGTTTATCTTGTTTGTTTAATCTGGACACAAACAGAAGTGTCAAAACCACAGTTTGTTGTTTTAGGAGGAGGTATGTGCTGGTTCTTACTGAACAAAGGCCACAGTTATAAAGAGTTTTAACCTTTTTCACACATTCAGAACTCCCTTTGCAATTCTGCCCACAACAAAATCTGTCAAATTTAAAGAGTCCACAGTGAATCTCAACACTGCAAGGTGCTTTAGTTCTGTTGGTTAGCATTGTTAGCTTTAAGTCTTCATTGTCCCTGTAGGGAGTTTTGCTGCTGGTCGGTCTGGTGCCTCTGGTCAGCTGCCAGGCTGTGCAGGCCCGAGTCAGGGACGGTTTTAATTTACGGTAACAAACTCTTACTTGTATAAATGACCACCTACATTTTGCTTTGCTTTGCATTTTATCTTTTTATAAAACAGTTTTAGCCCCCTGTTACACACCCATTCAGAACTCCCTTAACTAAATCTTACATAAATAATAAGTCCTCAGTGAATCTCAGTGCACTAAAACTCACTTGGTCGTGTTGGTTAGCGTTATTAGCTAATTATTAGTCTTTTATGTCAAGTTTCCTTAGAGAACAAAGGACCTGTAAGACCTGGATACTGCCGAGTCCTTTCCAAAAAGAAGCTGCTGTATGAAAACTTTCCATGTGTGTTTGCTTGCTTTACTGCACATGACATATTTACAGACTTTCGGAAACTTTCTGGGAAGCATTTTACTCTGAAAGAAGATTCCTGAGGATCTCATCAGGTGCTCAGAGTGGAAATGATTGAAGGAACTTTGTGGATTATCTACTTTAGATGCTCGGTTCTCTCTGAAATCCTCTTCATCCCTCAGAAGCTGCTGTCATCTTGCCTTTGAGCAAGGCACCTGACACCCAGCTGCTCAGTGGGCAGCAGTGGTGGAAGACTGAGGTTGGATCCCGGTTTAACTCGGTGTATTTGAAGCAGGGTGGAGCTGCAGTTTAAAAAAGTACATCTTTTAAAAAGTGAAAGTGTCTGGACACCCTGAGGTTTCCTCTGTGTGTGGTCGCACAAACTGAACGCCGTCATGTGGCTTTCTACCAGCGCTGCTTCCGGTTCCACGTCCACTTCCTGTTTGGTCTTCGCTCTGCCTCAGACCGCCGCAGTTAGAACTGGTTTAATAAATCATACTGGACAGAAGAGACTGTCCCAACTCTCATGTTTGTCTGATCTGATAGTAGTGATGAACCTTTGGGGAACAGGTGAGGTCACTGCAGTATTTTCAAATTGTAGTGAATTAAAACTTGGCTGTTCCTAAAACCACCTGACACTGGATTTATTTTAAACATGTAACCAGGGTACATTTGGGTTTCCAGGCTGGTGTTGTGACCTCTCATCACTGAGACCTCTGAAGGTAAATAAACCCTGCAGGAGTTTCACTCTGATTTAAATGCCAGAAAACCCAAAAATGCATCTGGAAAAATACAACAAACGAAGAGACGCTGTTTTTTCATTTTACGAGTCTGAATTATGATGTGAAGGACACTTTTTCAGAAGTTTTAGTACCAGCAGGGCTGAAATACTGAGGTCCTCCCAACATCCCCCATCCCTGGAACAAGGAAGTCTCTAAATAAAGTACACCACTTGGATTTTTCATAGTTTTTTTGTCAGTTCAACTGCATTTTTTAAATGTTATCTGCCAAAATGGGGGTCTGTTTCAAAGCCTTCTCCACACTGCTGGGAACAAGGGTGTAGTTTCCACAGGGAAGGGGGCATTTTCTTTTTTCGTATTATCAACATTACGATTAACAAGCCCTGAAATGAGTACAAAGCCTTGGAAACAGCAGAGGACAGAAAGAAGTGAGACAGAAGTGGAGGAGGGAGATGGACAGAGAGGAAAACAGTCTGACAGACGGAGATAAAGTCAACAGAGAGTTTGAGTTACGACTTGTTGTTTTTAATTCTGCCATAACGCACAGCGAGCAGCAGAGCAGCAGAGCCTCCAAAGGTCTCTGTGGAGGGTCCGCTCGTCTCAACGCTGCACAAACTAAGAATTATGGGCTTTTCCTGCTTCACCAGGACCAGCAGTTAACTGAACCACAGCAGAGAGAGACACAGCGAGGCACTGATACTGTCAGGGTCGCAGGTTCAATTCCCTGTGTGACCAGAGCAAGGCACCAACACACCTTTTCAGACTTGTGGTAAAGGAATAGTGTAAAATTCTGGGAAATACAACTTATTTACTTATTTCTGTGTGTTCACATGCAGTCAGTCAGGGTGTTGTTAGCCTAGCTTAGCATAAAGACTGGAAGCAGGGGGGAACAGCTAGCCTAGCTGCACCTACCAACACCTCTAAAGCTTATTGATTAACATGTTGTATCTTTAGTTTCTGAAATCTCTCAGACTGTCAGTGGTCCGGGAATATAAAAACCTTATTGATGAGACACTCTGAGTCTTATATATTAATAGTGCAACATTAAAAACGTTAATAGCAATCAATCTTGTCACCCCAATTATTATTCTTTGTCTTGTTTCTATTTGGGGGATAATGACGCTGATGACGATAAAGAGCGCGATTTCTGACTCAAATTGCAGCTACCGCGCGCAATAGATTAGCGCGATTACGCGGATGCATCTCTACGTGTGCTGATGTCTCTTTTCGTGCTCTGCTGTCAGTGATACTGTCTGAAGTCTTTGTCCTGCACATGCTCACATGTAAAAAGCAGATTAGAAACCTGGTTACACGTTTAAATGAGCAACTAATCATCTTCCTCCCGGAGAAATCCGGCTGGGGAATCAGGCTTCTCTAATTCCCTCCCTTGATTATGGGAAGCTGGTTTCTCATATACATGTTGCTTCAGAAATCAGATTACTGCAGAAAGCAGACAGCCCCCAACTACTTAAACACACAGACTGTAAAGTGCACGGGGAACACGTGAGATTATTTCACCCAGCTTGCATTACCCCTGTTTTAAGAAAAACTGGAATCTGAGACAAAACGACTTGCAAACATGAATGTTTTAAAAATAAATGTTAATCAAGTTTGAAGGTTATTTATTTCTGTCTGTCTGTTAAGTATGATAAGTGAAAGGTCATGTTTGTCTCTGGTATCTGCTCCACAGATCGGTTTCGGTCCAAGAATCAGGTGATTTGATTGTGAGTTCAGAGTTACAATAAAAGATAAATAAAGTTTTCTGGAAGCTGCAGCTCTGACATTTACAGAAGGATTCAAATCTGACTGTTACACTTCGCTCTCTCTCCTTTAGCCCTGCGCTCGTCCAGCTTCTCTGTCGTATTTCTGTGGTTTCTCCGTCGTGACGACGGACAGAGTGTCTCTGTTTTTAGTCTCTCGCCAAATTACCAAATGAACCCACTTCTCCTTAATTCAATTCATTAAAGTCTGAGCTCTCGTCCCAGCGAGAGCCAATCAGAGCGGTCCAGTTAGAAACCACTGGAATGCTTTGCAGAGACGACGAAATGAACGTTTACTGACCTGAAGCCAGTCGGTAAGAACAGGCAGATTAATAAACAGTGTGATGCTGAGTTTGTGTTTGGGCTGCTGTCCGTCAGTCAGGGTGAACAAATGACACTTGTGACACATCAGTCGGTCCTGAAGAGACCACGACCAACAGATGGATTATCAAGTTGATATTCTTTTAGGGGTGAAACTAACGATTTTTCTCATTATCATATAATAATAATAATCATATAATTTCTCAACCTGCGCTAACTTAATGTTTAAACTATGATCCCTGTCGGCGGACAGGTACTCGCTAGAGTCCATGTGAACTACGACGTTGTTACAGCACCTCACAGCTTCTGAGCCTATGTGCAGCCCCCTCATCCCTTTGAATACATGTGTTCATGTGTGTTCAGTGGGGGAGAGCAAAGAAGCTCAGGCTCGTCCACCGAAAAAGGCGAACCAGGCTCAGATTTTGCCACATTGCGTTGGCCAATCAAATACATGGACGAACACGTTTCCCTGGTGGATTACTTTGTAGCACAAACGCTGTACAGTATTATCAATCTTAAACGTTTAGGTATGCTTTTTTTCTTTAGATTTATTAATGATTTTATTTTTCCGTTATTTTCGTTGTTGTTTTCAGCTGCAGTCTGTCCTTTTCTCCTGCGTAATAATTTAAAACCAGTCACTGCCTGGAAGAAGAAAATCAAATAGCTAATAGCTGATTTGGAAAATGATCATTTATAATTTAATGTTCTAAAACATGAAAAATGTTTCAGTCTTTATTAAATCTCAGTCTGATGTGGATTTTCAGACTTTCAGCGGTGGTCTTCAGCAGAGCCCCGGGCAGTTTGTAATCCTCGTCTATTTCTAAACGTCTGGTTGTTGTTGAAGCGTTGGAGAGCGTTTGTTGGACTGCAGCAGCTCAGAGAGCAGAGGAGGAGGAGGAGGAGGAGGAAGAGGAGGAGGAGGAGGAGGAGGAGGAGGCTTCACTAAACATAGAACAAGTGTTCTCCGCCAACATCTACAACCAAACCCAGCCATTTCCACCAAGCTGTTCTCTACACAGACTACACCTCCGGCTATTCCTCCCTCCCTCCCTCTGTTCCTCCCTCCATCCGTCGCTCTCAGAGGTCAGCTTCCAGAGGAATATCTCCCCATATGAATGAATATTAAAGCAGCAGCTGTGTGGGAGGAGAGGTGAGATGGGGTGAACGCCGAGAGGATTCATTCACATCACCCAGCCTCCATTTTTACTTTTCAGGCAATTAAAATTCATCCTTCACATGGCTGGAAAATGGAGATGGCTGTGAGGTCAAATGTGGAAAGGAGAAGAGCTTTTCAAATGCATCTTTTAATTTTAATGACTGCTGATGATGTAGATGAATGTGTCTGAAGTGTCGAGGAGGATGTATGTAGAAGTTTCCTTCTGTCGAAAACAACCAGAGGATTAGGATCAATGAGTTAGATCACTTACTGACCTTTCAAATCAATCATGTTGTGAACGGGTCTATTTTACGATAATAAAGTCCTTGAAATTCAACCTTCTAAAATGATTTTGCTCAATAAGATTGGATCTTATATAAAGGATTACAACTTTTAAGTGAATCTTCTTGTAAAAATAATCCAGTGGAAGAAGAATCTTAATGATACAGATTCCATTTTGTTTTCTATGATTTTTACTAGCAACCGCATAATAAATACTAAATACTTTAATAAGATAAAAACAGGGAAGGGTTGTTTAAACATAGACGATGCACAAAACAGGAACGGACTGCGATGATGTAATGGTTAATTATCACATGCTGTGAACCCCAAACTTGAACTTTTGTTGTTTTCAGAGGAGTTGAATTAACCCTCCGACTCTTCTGTAATTAAAACACTGCTTCACTTGGACAGCGACTTTCATTTCTTCATGTCCCTTATTAAGTTCCACTGATTGGTTTAACTGCGAGCTGTTGATCATTTAGTCAAACAGTCAGATTAACTACAAAGCTTCGGAAAGAACGACAAATGTCATCAAAAGAACTAATTAAATACATTTTTAGAAAAGAAAAGTTCATCTTCTGAACCTGCCAGCCTACAGTCTGTGCTGGTGTCTACATCAATATCAAAGTGTTGAACTAAGAACATACTGATCACATCCAAAAGGTTTGTCGTGGAAACATAAACTTAACCCAATGAAGGCCTGAGAGGAAAAGTCAGGAAGTCAGCAAAATAATTAGGAATCATCTTCTTGAGACGGCGAATATCTGCAGGAATTGAAGCAGGATTTCGCACTCTACACCAAACTACTGATTGGCCCAACAGACCAGCAAGTGGATCATTCAGCTATCGATTCTCCTAAAACACAGAAATCTTTGGTCCATGATCAGGTTTTTTTGGAGAGCAAAGATGATTAAAACTCATTAAGATGAAATAATTCCTCATGGAGTCCACCTTACAGCTGCATACTGTCCTTTCATTGGTTTGGGTTTGGTAGTTTTCCCCACACAGTGGAGGGAAGCTTTCTGCAGCTCAGACTGAGCCAAGTCTTAAATCCTCCAGAGAGGTCGGACTCTGTCCTGCAGGGAAACAGCGAGTCTTTAACCGACTGCAGAGCTCTGAAGGAGACAGAAAACAGACACTTTGTGCTGCTAAGTGGGACATTTTTCTGACAGCAGTCTCTGCAGCTTTCAGCGAGATGAACTGAGGCCGCACAACGCTAACGAGACAAGTTTACAGCTCCAGACGAGGCTGAGAACGTCTCTGCAGAGACGCCGGCTCCGTCTGTCTGTCCTGCTGTACGGCCGGGAGTCGGTCTGAACCGCTACTGATCCTGTGTCAGTCCTGGATCCTGCTTCTACACCTCTCTGCTGTTTATCTGTACCTGCCTTGCGAATAAAAACCCTGGAAATGAACAGACTGTGTTTGCTGTGTTATGAAATCAAAACAACGTTCGGCTTATTTTCAGCTCCAGATAACAATAATAAGGACAGAGCCACCGGCAGCAGAGAGCAGGCTGAGCACATATGGAGGTGTGACCGGGGAGGAGAAAGAAATGAAATATTTATCAGATACCTGCTGCGTATGGTTATTATTATCATTATTATTATTATGGAGTCACTGCTAAAGGCTGGAACATGTCTCTCTGTCTCTACTTGGAATGTAACTAAGTACATTTACTCAAGAGCCGTACTTAAGTGCAAATTTGAGGTACTGGTACTTTACTTGAGTATTTTCTTTTCATGCCACTTTTTCTGCTGCTTCTACTTCACTACAGCTCGGAGGGAAATATTGTACTTTTTACTGCACTACATTTATCTTACAGCTTTAGTTACTAGTTGCTTTACAAATTAAGATTTTTGCACACAAATACGGCTGAAACAATTAGTTGATTGCCAGAGCATTTGTTGATTTTTAAATAAGGTCTAAATTGGCACACACTGATGTAGAGGGCGCTGTTGAGCAAGCAGTACACCTGAGTTATGACCGTTTAAAGCACCAACTACAGGTAAAAGAAAACAAAATGATGCCGGGTGACTCAGAGGTGATAGCTGCACAATGTCACAACGTGTTCATGAGTTTAATCTTCACCCACATGACGGTGAAAATCGGCTTCAAGCTAAATGCCTCGTGGTATCAATAATCACAGTAAAGCGAAGCAGTTGATTTGTTGAAAGATGGACGACAGGAAACTAAAACGTGATGAGAGACGACAATCAAACCTGAGAGGTGGAGCAGGAAATACAGACACAAACTGTTCTGTTTCCAAAGAACTATAAGAGCCTGCAGTGATTTTAAACATGAATAAGACAATTTTCTCTCCATCTTTTCTCCTCTCCTCTGTAAATAGAAACACTAGAAAGCAGTCAAAGACCCAACAGCAATTTTAAAACATTCATGCAGCCATTTTCTCTCAGCAGAGGAAGCAGCAGCTCTCAAAAAACTCTACAGTTGTTTCTTTTCGGACTTTCTGTCCTCTCTTTTCTCTTTTTGTCCTTCCTTCCTTTCCCACATTATGAAAGCAGCATAAACAAATTCAACACAAACATTTCTGCTCTCTCTGCAGCCCAAAATCTTTTCTCCTCAGAAACACACCAAACTGCAGAATCAACATATCAACCAGCAACATCCCTCCACCCTTCCTTTCTTTCTTCCTACCTTCTTCAGCTGTCCACTCCGGGTTCCCACGAACACCACCGTGTGTTCTCCGTAGGTGTAAGCGGCCACGGCGCCCATGCCCTCCGTCCGGTCCTCGTACAGCGGGTTTCCCTCGATGACCCTCAGGCCTCCGAGCGGCTGATTCAACACCAGACCACAGAAATCATCTCCAATTTGCTTCGGCTGTGGAAGAGGGAGGGAGGAGAAATTATTAAAAAGACCGTTCCTTTATTTTAGTAGATATAAAAACGATACGACTACCCGCTAACACAGATAAAACTAATCTTGTAGGGAAATAAATAGAGGAAAATTAAACTTTGAGGTAAGTATTAAAGAAATACAACATCTGCGAAACACTGTGGGGTTTGTCTTTATTTCATGTGTTTTTATCAGACTGCAGTTAAACTTGTTTCCCTTGAGATGACCTGAAACATGTATATCACTTTATCACGTCAGTATGTCATGTACTCTACTGACTTAGTGCAAAGCAAATTTTAGACACAAGTGGATTTGAATTCACCCTACGATTCACCCACAATAAGGTGACTACGTGTCCACCAAGTTGAACATGTTTCAACTTGAGCAAAAACGCTCCGTTTATCCTGAAGATTCATGACCCCACTTAGTAAACACACAGAGAAAAAAGGACGAGGAAAATCTGGAGGTAAATAACAGAAAGAACTGGAGCTTCTGGTGAATTTAAAGATCACAAACATGGTCGGCAAACATTGTTAGCTCACCACAGGTAACCTCCGTACAGTCCATTGGCTGTGTGGTGCAAATACACACAAACTCAACAAGAGCAGTGCAGCAGTCAAATTCATGCAGAACAATGTAAAATGCTTCAGTGTCGCAAGAGTAACTGAAATCCTGTCAACAACAAACTTAACGGACTGTAACTAGCTTCATTGTTAGCTGTTTCATTATTTTTATTTTATTATTATTATTATTATTTAAGCTGCTGTCGTCTCATCAATATGAATCTAAATCTTCCTCTAATTTAAAATCTTTTTATGAAGGCTGTTGTTTAGACTGTATATATATATATATATATATATATATATATCTCGATCGAGAGGATCGGACTCTGGAATAAACTCACTCCGTTAAACTCTGCTGGTTGACTGAACGTACTGCTGCTGTCAGTCCAGAGAGACACATGAGATCGCATTCACTGAGAAATATATTAATAATATTATAATATTCTCTTATAGAGAAGAGTTATGGTCGGCACAAAAAGTGACTCGATTTGTCACCAAGTGCTTTTTTGACAAAACGTCGCCAAATCCAGCAAGCAAACTGATTATCAAGTTTTGTGTTAATACTTTTTACATCATTGAAAAGTCAAAAGAAAGTCTTTGGACACATTATCAGAAATGCTCTTTTATCCTGCACGGGGGTGGCTGAGCCGACAAGGGCACAATTAGTGACACGTTTATTTACGTATTCAATCAAACATGCGCCTGTAGCCTTAAATATCTCCTCAGCAGATCAATGAATCTGAAAATCTCCACTGACTCAAGTCAGAACAGCGAGTGTTGTGTTGGAACTATAGTCCCCACATGGTCATACAAACAGAAGTGAGTTGACAACACTTTTTTTTTTTTTTTTTTTTTTTTGCATGGGGACGACCAGATGTTGCGTACGATGTGATCTGTTATATGCGTTTCATGTTTCGGTGTAGAGATTATATAGAAACAGGGAGGAGCAGCGTTATTACAGGGTCCACACACACACACACACACACACACACACACACACACACACACAGAGGTTGGCTAACACCCTGTCATTAGCGGGTTAAGGACTTGATGCATCACAGCAACAGAACAGGGTGGAAACTCTGAAACACCAAAAACGTTGGTTTAACTGCACTTAAGAGGACTCAGATCTGCTCTCTGAATCATCTGATACTGTGAGTTTATATTTCAGACAAGCTATTTATAGTATATAATGTTTCTTTCCTTTTCTATACTTTCCCGTCCCTGTGTTTTATTCACTAAACATCCTGTCCTTGTAATATTATCTGTCTTTAAAAAAAAAACCCCACTCTAAAATGTAGTAAACTCTGCTTGCCGTAGATTCGTCCACAGCACAAACTACAGTGTCTGAGTGCAGATGGAGAACACAAGTATGTGAGTGCAGCATGGCTGCAGACAGTGTGGCTGGAGAACGGATCGGTGCAGAGACCACAATGAGCCCTTTAGCGTGGACGGAGAGCCACAAAAGAAAGAAAACAATGTTTTTAAATTTAGTCGACTTACGTTAGAAATGAAGCCAGACTTTGTTCATTAGATTGTGAGGCCTGGTGGACTGAGCTGTATGGCAGATCGCTGTTTGGATTATTGTCTTGAGTTGGCAGCAAGATCTGTGTGTTTTTCTTAAAAGTCGTGTTACTAGGGATGTCCCGATCCAATCTATTTTGGCCCCGATCCCGGGCATCTGCCCAATTTTAAAAGGTGCCCAATCTGATACTTGTTGATTAAATATCACACATAACACATCAAAATAACAGCTGTAGATCAAATCTGACACACCTTATTTTTCACGAGCTACTTGATCCGAATACTGAAGGTCCCGATTCAAAACTGTAAAGTTGACAGCTTAAATTATTGATCTGATACGACTGAAGGTTTAAGCGGAGAACGTGCCTCCTGAAACTGACGTGAGATCAGCTGGAGAGAAGACAGAAACACTCAGCGCTGCTGCAGAGTGACGCTTCTTTGACCTCATAAACCATCTTTGGCTGAGTTCAGACGCACAAACCGACAGCAACGCGTTTGATTTTGCTCTGTGATCGAGTTTCTGACCGAACGAACGTGAGTTCGTGACAGCTGATCTGAGCTGCAGCCGGACACGTTTGTCTTTTTAACGGTGAGCGCGACGTCAGCGCCGGCCGAGCACGAGCAGCTGCTTCCTGAAGGTTTCCTGCTCTGACGCTCGATAACAGGAGAGAGAGAAGAGATTTGTTACCGCCGGAGCAAATCTGTGTATTTTGTCAACCTCAGTGTCAGAACAGTCGCTCGCCAGCGCCCAAATAACTCTCATATGCAGTGAAACGCTCTCAGCGTCGAGCCGGCTGTCATTAAGGAGAGCAGCACTGCAACACCAGCAGGCTGCGGTGGACAAAACGCAGCAGAGTTCAGGGAAGAAACGCAGTACAGTAAAAAAAAGGATTTTGAACGGCTGTATTTTAGCTGATATTGATCCATTAAAATCTCCCAGGACCGGTCCTCATACTGATCATTGGGATCGGGTTGGGACATCTCTGCTTGCTGCTGATGGAA
Source organism: Siniperca chuatsi (assembly GCF_020085105.1). Classification (NCBI taxonomy): domain Eukaryota; kingdom Metazoa; phylum Chordata; class Actinopteri; order Centrarchiformes; family Sinipercidae; genus Siniperca; species Siniperca chuatsi. Next base: position 30,184,929 of record NC_058051.1, on the reverse strand, counting down.
ACGGCAGCGTGTTTGTTGCCAGCGTAACGAGACGCATGCAGCCACGCTTTGCATTCTGTCTGTTAGTTCATCACCAATTTAATATATATCGTACTGTTTGAGAAAGGTTACGTTACTCATAATTAGTGGAATAAACTGGAAACACTCAGGTGAGCAGCACACGATGGTTGGGACATGATAAACATGCAGCTGTGGAGACACACTGAAACATGTTGTGACCGACTCCGGTACAAGAAGCCCAGACTGCAGTAACAAACACAAGGGATGTGACACACTAAAGGGAAGGCTTTGTTTCAGTGAGGGTCCTCACAAGTGTAGAAATGTGTGTGTGTGTGTGTGTTGGTACGGCATAGAGATCATCATTAACTGTGAAGGAAGGTCCTGAAGGTACGAGACACACACACACACACACACACACACACACACACAGGACAGATTGTTGATTGTTACATGTTGTGCAGACAAGCAGCCTGCTGGTGACGCTTAATGAAAAACAAGACTGAAACACACACACACACACACACACACACACACACAAGTACAAACAAGAAAAGGGACGTTGTCATTTTACATCCTAACATCCATGCATGACACACACACACACACACACACACTCCCTGCTGTTTATGATAAAAGAAGGAGGTCAGAGCCTGGACACTGGCCCCGCCTCCTCTCTCTTTGCCCTCAAAAACACACACACACACACACACACACACACACACACACACACACACTACAGCAGCATGGGTCATTAGCTTATATTTCATTACTTTCATCAGCGTGTGGCTGATTAGCTGTGATTGGTTGGTTAGTTAGTTGGTTGGTTGGTTGGTTACCGGGGGCAACCCCCTCCCTCCCCCATCACTCCCACCATCCCCTTCCCAAATCCAAGCCTGGCCTCGGGACTCGTCTCCTGGCGGGTTTCCCTGCTTGGTTGCCATGGTTACCACTGCAGGCCATTACCGCCATGAATAAGAACATCATCTACCCCCCGACCTGAAATAACCCCACTGCAGACTGAGAGAGAGGGAGACTCAGGTTCCTTTCTCTTCCTGGTTTGTTTTGTACATGTTGTGTTATACATCATCCTTTATCCATCCATGCAAATAAAGTATATTCGTGCTTAAACTTCAAAGAGAGAAACTGGTTTCCTCTTTACAGAGTTGTAGCGTGTGTGTGTGTGTGTGTGTGTGTGTGTGTGTGTGTGCTGCAGCCTGTAGCCAGCCTCTGGCCAGATGATGTTCAGTATCCTCGGATGGAAAGAAACGATGAAAGAAACTGAGATTTCACTCGGTTTCAAACGTTGCTGGCTTTCATTTACCTGCTGAACCTGCTGAACCTGCGGGACTGGAACGTTTATTACTGATCAATTAATAACTTTATAAACCTGAGCAGCAGTTTCATATGTAATAATTCAGCTCAAGGTCTATTTAGTGTGTTTAAAAGGACACTAGTGTCCCTGTTATGATCGGGTCTTTGGTTTTCCAGTTATGTGTCGCTCGTGTAAACTTCTTATCCTGGTTCTGAGAAAAGCCGAGGAGGGTTTCGGATGTATAAATTACAAACACTGAAGCCAAGAGGTCTTAATGTGGACTTCCCCCTCAAGTGTGAAGTTATAATTTATAGATACCTCAGGCTATTAAGGATTTGCTTTTTGCTAATAGGATCCTCCTATTATTAGACCAATATGTCAATGGCCTGCCTTATTAGACGTAGCTAGCAACCACTATGGTCTGCACAGTTTGTGGTGAATAAACACAGAATAGCTAAAGGAGAAGGCTGCGTTTACCTGTTCGCATCAGACTGTGGTTCACACACACACACTGTCAGTTTCACTCTGAAATACACTGACACACACACAGACTGACCAAACTGATTCTGACGTCTCAAACGTTCTCTTGAGTTTAAACTCTTGGCTGTAAAACAGTTTGCGACAGGTGTCTTGATTTAATTTGTGACGCGCGCGGTGAAACTCACGGTGTGGATGCAGGGCAGCTCCTTGTTGAGTAACCACGGTAACGAGAGTCTTCCCTCCCCACGGTAACAGGAGCGGATCCTCTCTCTCATGGCCAGGTTGATGTCATGGAGGGTGAACAGACAGAGGACCGTCTCTCTGGGAGGGTTAGAGCGATTCTTCTGACCCTGAAAACACAAAAGAACACAACCCGAGTCTGAGAGGCGTCGGTTCAAACCCCAAAGAGACCGGAGGCCCCTGGAAGCAAGGCACTGCCACCAAAATAATGAACAAAGATTCATGTCCGAATAAGTCTGTTAGTCGACGAATGAAAGACTTGAGTCATAACATGGTTGGAAAGAAAAGACAAAGAAAGACACACGAAAAGATAAATAGAAAGAATTAAAGAGGAAAAAAAAACAAAAAACAAACTAAAGTAAAACAATAACATGGGAAAGAAACAGATAATTACAGAAAGAAAGGAGAGAGCCACAAGGAAGGACAGAAGGGAAGAGAAAGACAATCAAAACAACAACTGCAGGTATAAAAGAAAGAAAACAATTGCAGAAAAAGAAAGGAAGAGAGAAAAGATGAAAGACCAATCAGGACAGAGGATGCTGAAGGTAGATCACCTGTGAGAAGACAACGAAGAGGACGTCGTCGTCCTCGGACAGGCCGAGCGCCTGGGCCAGCCGCCGCCCTGGTTTCTGTTTGTAGGCGGCCTGGACCAGTCGGTACTCCACCCCGTCTTTGGTGCAGCCCAGAGGAAACTCCACGTACGAGTAGAACTCGGTGTCGTTGGAACACATCCTGACAATCTTAGAAGTGAAGAACTTCTCCCCGCCGGCGTCCATCTGCGTCAGCTGCGTGTCGAGCTGCAGAGTCAGGAAGTAGACGTAGGTGCGGCTGGAGAAACCGTAGACGTAGTAGATGTCGAAGGCCGGGTAGAGGGACAGCGTGTCTGACGGGATTTTGATCTGTGAAGAGACAAACTCGTCCTGGTAGACCAGTGAGAACATGTTGACGCTCTCCTCGTCCGCCACCAGCTTCCTGCTGGACAGCGTGGGGAAATACTCCGACTTTCCATCAATGGCGGCGCCGATGAACAGGCGGCTGCCGCCCTTCACCGGCTTCTTCCTCTTTGGGTCGGCCGTCCAGTCGTCCTCACCAACAACCACACCTGGAGAGGAGGAGGAGGAACAGATTCATGACACCTGTTTGCAGGTGTGCTTTCTACAAGCTGATGATTGACAGGTCTCTCCTTTAGTCAGACATCAACATGAACACGCCCTCCATCTGAATGAACCAATCAGGCACTTAAAACCCTTTTCTACTGCAGGAATTTAACGAAACATAACTCAACGTGTAGCCATTGTCTCTGGTTCTGCTTTGGTTTCCACTGTTCTCTCGAGTTCCTGGAACTAAACTGGGCCTCTGTTAAGGAGGTGAAATTAAATCCAAGTTCCGGGTACTTTCAGGGGTTGGTGGCAAAAACAGTGCAGCCAAACAAGATTATAGAGAAATAAAGAATCACAATGCACACAGTGGAGCAAACAGAAAAACTAGGTGGTTCGACGTGCTAGATGCCATTTTGGGCCACCAACCAGCGTCTGCCTGTACCTATGGACCACACAGTGGAGGCACACATGGTTCTCTTCACACTACATTCACACTTCCCACTACATGCCTGGATACACGGGCACACGTTTGTCGGGGCGTACAGTCCGTGCAGTCATAAATTTTGAGCTGCATGTAGACGGTCCGCATGGACCCTCGCGGATGCAGAAAGTAATTTGGGCTTAAAGGTGAAAGAAAATCAACCGTATCAGTTGATTCTGTCCTGCAGCTGCTTACTACACTTCTGGTACACTTAACTACCAGAAAAATGATGAGGTTGGTCCTGCTGCGTTTTTAGTGACGTATAATTGCAACATCCCAGTTTGTAAAACACAGTGGAAACACAAAAACCTTGTACCAAAGATGTATAAGATTTTTAAAGGTTCAGGGTAGGAGAAGCCCTAGGTTACAGGTTGATAAGTGAAAAGGGTTTTTACTGGTCTTTACTTCTAATTTTCAACAGCGTAAATGTCCTGCTGGTGTCCCATAGAAGCTGTTCTAGTATTAGCATCTAGTTCAGAACCATTTCAGAACTTAGAAACATGAGATCAAACCTTAACATTATGAGTTTACTAAATATTTAACTAAATAATATTTTATATCACACCACTGTAAGTTACATGTGATCAGAGAAATCCTTCCAGTGTGGTGTGTCAGCCAACTTACTGCAAAAACTGTCTTTAAGAAATCTGGCATGAAATATGTGAACTATGTCTGGTTGTCAATCATCTGCTGTTTTGTCCCGACAGTCTTCATTCAGGATTATGTTCAAACTAAAAACTACGGCAGCTGATTTATAATAAAAACCTGCTAAACATTATGACACCCTGACACATGATTGACACCTGTTGGGTGAAATGCTTCTCCAGCTTGTCAAGAACAAAGTCGAGAGGAAACACTAGAGCTTTGCTTTCTTTTTTGGCATCAAAATGATTAAAACTTTGACATGATATGAGTACAAAATCTGCAGAACGTCTTTGAATTAAACCTGAGGTGGAACAGACAGCAGGAACTTCTGGCTGTAGACAATACAACTGTGTATTTTAACCCAGAGACCATAACAGTGGATTTGTATTTCTATTTCATTAACTACAGATATCAATACAATTTTATGAAATACATGAACATTAAACAACAACAATAAACACACAAACATAAGGAAAAAGAGCAGAGGCGCTATTCCACACAATAAATATATTTATTTGTAATATTTTTTATGAAAGTGCTCGTTGTTTAGGACATCAACTACTAACTAAATTGATCACGAAACAAAATCTTGGTGGCTAACCACCTCTGCTAAACTGTTACCTTGAGAAAACCCAGATTTTCCAAAGAGATTGATTTCCTTCCTTCCAAGCAGCCATTGGCTAAAGTCACCTTTAATCAGAATTTAGTCACCCTTAACTATTGTCAAAGTAACAGGATGTGTTTAGCCTAGCTTAGCAGAAAGGCTGGAAGCAGGGGAAAACTACTAGCCAATAAAAGTTAAGAAATACACCTGCTAACAACTCCAAAGCTGTCTGATTTACATGATGCATCTTGTTAGCTAACAAGCTAGTCTAATCCAAACCGTCCTGTAGTCAGCTTGAGTTATAATCCATTTTGTTGAGTTATGCGCTAAGCTACCAGTATGTGTGCTAAGCTAGGCTAAAGACACCCTGGACCTATCTCTCTTACTCAACAAAACAAAATGTTGTGCTGCTGGGTGCAACACTTGCTGTGATGGAGGTGAAACTTTAGGAGGAAGGAGAAAACTACTAGCCAGTGTTAGCCACAACACAGTTAGCATAATCACTGTTCGGTTATTATGTTATGCTAGCTAAACAACTGGCATTTCTAATGTTATATTTGGTATTTGTAGCTAACCAGCACCAGAAGATGTTTAGCCAAGCTTAGCACAAAGACTGAAGGGCAGGGGGAAAGGGCTAGCTTAGCTACAGCAGTCTGTCTGATATACCAGTTAATAAAGACAGCATAGCTTAATACCATTGTGGCCAGCCAACAGTGAACATGCTGACAGATTAGCTTGCTAGCAGTAGTACTAACCTGGGTAAGACAAGCTAGAATTTAGTTAGCTTTTCTCACAATCCCAGGAATTACCATAAGCCTTTTGTGACCTTCCTAGGAATTCACGTTAGCCCTGGTTAACAGTTAGCTCTTGTAAAGGAATTGGTAAATGGCTGCATTTCTATAGCAACTTTTATCCAAAGCACTTTTGCATCTCATTCACCCACACACCCACACACACACTGATAAGGGAAGGACTTTGAGATGACGCTTGCAGTCACAGCACCCAGCGGTTGTTGGTCAACAAATAGCTCAGACGCTAACTGCTGCTAAAACCACAATGTCTCCTTTTTACATTTCTATTCCACTCTTTGTGCTAACCTATGCTAAACACATCCTGGACCTGTCTCCACTCAGGTGAAACTGACATCAATCTTCTCATCTGACTCTGGAGAAGATAACCCAGAGTTACCGTTAGCTAGTCAGTCTGTATTTAACGTTAGCCTGGGTTAACAGTTAGCTGGGTGATTTTATAAAAAAGGATTTCATAAGATTTAAAACTGTTGCTTTTAAAAATGCTGCTATTGTTTTCAAAAGTTCTTCAAAAGGTCTGTCCTATACAATCTTAATATTCTACCTGTTCAGGTGTATCTGACCCCGCCCCCTCCACCCCATCTTACCTGCCATCCCATCAGCCTCTCTGGCTCCAGACAAGTAGTGCTCTTTGCGGTGATGCGGCTCTCCCAGTTTGAAGAGATCCTCCAGTCTGAGGAACTGACAGACGCCCTGCCAGATCGACCCGCACGCCACCAGTCTGTTCCCAGTATAATCCACCAGTAAGAGCTTATTCACATTATCTGACGAGTTCAGTCTGAGGGCAGAGACAGACAGACAGGTGAGCAGCCTGACAGGTGAGACAGCTGTTAGACAGTTGACCTGGCTACCAATCTGCCACCAGACAGACAGGTGAAGCAGTGAGACAGACAGGTGTACCAGTGAGACAGGTAAAGCAGTAAGACAGGTAAAGTATTCAGAAAGACAGGCAAAGCAGTGAGACAGGTGAAGCAGACAGACAGGTGTAGCAGTGACACAGCGAGACAGATGGACAGATG
>NC_058051.1:30125739-30175739 GCF_020085105.1 Siniperca chuatsi | reverse complement strand
TCTGTCTTCTCACTGATTCTCTCGTGACGCTTCAGCAGCTCCGGTAACACTGAGCTGGAGGAAAACTTCGCCTCATCCTGGCAGCCATTTCTACTCCGTTTACGTTTGACTGACAGCTCTGATTGCACACACACACACACACACACACACACACACACACACTAACTGTTTTCACTAAAACCCGTCGCTCGACACCAAAACCAGAAATCAGTTTAATCTGCAGCTGAACGAGACAAAATGGAGGATTTTCTTCCTCCAGCAGGAAGATGTTTCCGATCGTTCGCTGCAGATGTTCTCGGCGTGGGCGCCCCCGGGGGGAAGCGAACCCTCGACCGTGGCGCCGCTTCATGTCACGCTTTCTGGTTTTCGGCTCGGACACGCGAATCGGCGAGAGAGAACATGAGAGAGCAAACGTGGAAACCGACGAGGCTCAGTTCCTCAGAGCCGGATTCGTTTTCTTTTCTCTGGCGTTTAACCGGACACGTCGGATTATTCCGATCCAAGATGTCTACCATCAGACACCAGGTTTTATTGTGATGCTGCGTTCGTGGACACACACACACGCCGTAGTTTATTCCGCTGCGTGTTACGGTGTTTTACCGTCACCGCCCGGTGTGTTAAACCCTCACACACAACGTGGACTCGGCGTGAAAGAACTACAGACGCGTCAACAAACAGAGCAATGAAGTCCAGCAGTAGCACTGATATCGACTCTGCTCGTTCAGAAGGAGCTTCAGCCGTTACGAAACGCCAAAACTTCTCCGGTTTCGGTTCCTCCCGTGTGAATATTATCGCTACGTCACCGGAAGCCGTCACCTTGGAAACTGCGATCACCATTTTTCCACAACTATCTGACATTTCAGACCAAACGATCGATTAATCAAAAAAAGTAACGGGCAGAATAATCGACAATGACAACAACTGGTGAAACGGTGATTCTCATTTTGAGCAGAACGGTGCAACAAGCAGCGACAGCCCTAACGCGTCCTCAGTGGCGTCAGTGTGTAGTTTACATGCAGCAGACGGAACCAGACTTCAGACAGGAAGTCTTAAAGTGGAGGTCTGGGCTCCCCTCGGCTGCGTCATTAATACACCTGAAGAAGAAAGGAAGACGCCCTCGTGGCTCGATGAATCCTCCGCACGGCGATTAGCTCTTCGCGTATCAAAACCGGCTGCGTCACAAGTTGCGTTTCCACGATTGGCAGCGGTGACGAGAAGAACATCTGCGGCGGACGCGGATCGGTTCGGCTGCGACTGGCCGCTTCTAATGAGACAGCAGAAGAAGAGTAGAAGAGTAGAAGAAGAGTCTGCCGTCTGCGCAGAGACACAAACATGGAGTCCACGCTGGTTCCTGAACGGAAGGACAAAAACGTTTTTACTCCGTCGGCGGAGACGTACAGTGAGCCGAGTCCAACAATTAACCCTGTGACACACACACACACACACACACACACACACACACACTCAGACACACAAACACACACACACACTCAGAAACACAAACACACACACACACACACACACACACACACACACTCAGACACACACACACACAAAGAAAAACACACACACTCAGAAACATAAAGAGGCAGTGAAAGATCAGCACATTAGTTAATTAGCCTGTTGAGCTGAGGGGGAGACCAGAGAGAGGAGAGGTCGACAGATGGACCAGAGAGAGTGTGTGTGTGTGTGTGTGTGTGTGTGTGTGTGTGTGTGTGTGTGTGTGTGTGTGTACTTGCCACATAGTGAGGACTGAAACATGTATTTTACCTACAGAGTGAGGACATTTAGGCCGGTCCTCACACCTTCAGAGGGCTGTTTGAAGGTTAAGACTTGGTTTGAAGGGTGAGGGCAGAGAGAGGTGAGGGTGAGGGTGAGGGGTGAGGGGTGAGGGGTGAGGGGTGAGGGAATGCATTATGTCAATGAAGGTCCTCACATAGATAGAAGTACAAGGATGTGTGTGTGTGCAGACAGCTGGGCAGACAAAGGAGACAGATAGAGTTTCTCTAACCGGACTACGATTTCACCGGACCATCCATCACCATGCTGAACCTGGCTGTGTGTGTGTGTGTGTGTGTGTGCGCCTGACCAAAGCTAATGGCGCGTTCATGTCGTATCATTCAGACCGGAAGTGCGAGCCTGCTCGCTGCAACTGCAGGTGAAGTGTCTGGACTCCGACAGCTGCGAGAGCGCCGCGTCCTCGTCATATCAAAGTTATCGTACTTACAAGTTTCCAACCTGTAAACATTGTTTACGTCGACATCCGTGAAACTCCAGCATACCTGACTCGATGCTACATAAAAACAAACGTGTCAGCCAAAGTCCATCATTCAAAGTGATCAAACCCAAATTAAATGGATATATGAACGAATGAATTAATGAAATGTTCATTATCGTGCACATAACTGTGCTGCGTATACATTTCCAAACAACAGAAAGTCCAAAAACACAGAAGCAACTTTCACAATCAAATCTTCAGACCATCACTGTCGACAACGAAATTCACAAATCGCTGACAAAAACGTTGTCTGTGTAGTGCTGCAGCAATCCCAGCAAACACTAATTCAGCGACCCGTCTTGCCTTCTCCTCCAGGCTTCTGGGACAACGTCAGCAAACACGTCACAATGAAACAGCCGTTCCAGTTCCTGCTCAGATTATTTTAGGGTTTTGTCGAGTCATTTCATGGAAAATGTACTTTTAAATCATCATAATTTGTACAGTACGAAAGAAAACGGGACTCACGCGGCTCCCAAAATCTGTTTTCCTCCTCAGTGTTGTTGAATCGACCTCGATGACCAGAGGAAGAACAGCCGCTGTCAGCTGTGACGCTGAGGATCTTTGGCTTCCAGATAAACCAGATGTTGAACTGTTGATATACACAGATGTTCTTCATTTTGACAAGATATTTCCTCAAACTTCAATAAAAGCTCACTTTTAATAAAATTAAGATTACAACACAAATTATTCCTGTAGATATACAGCGTATCCACCATCATCAACACCTTCTTATTGATTCCACAGGCGGATCATTTAATTTTTAATATACAATACGGTGTTATATCATCAGCGGCCGGTGTGTTAAACCGTCACAACGAATGGCTGCAAAGCCTCAATCACTGACAGTCACAGAGCAAAGTCCAGCAGCAACACTGATATCCATTCAGCTCATTCAGAAGGAGCTACACACTGTTAGCGTCTGTTCTCACGCTCCACCCAACACAGCAGAAGCGTTTATTTGTCTGCCGCGACTACAAAATCAGCAGCGGGGTAACCTTCCTGGAGGCGGTTTTCCTGTTCTTGTTCTTCCTTCCTGTTCGTTCCTGGGACGGTCGGCTTCCTGTTCCTCTCTGCTGCGGGAGTCAAAACTTTATTATCCTTTATATAAAACGGCTAGCCTAGCTCCACTAAACCTCCCAGTGGGGGGCGCTTCTGAAGTGAAATATGGTTGGCCGACAGCACGCAGGTGTGTTTCCATCAGTGAGCGAGAGGGAAAGAAACTTGCCCGTTTTGGAATGGGAGTCTTGCGGCTGTTCATTGAAAGTCTTGGTAACAAAGCATCTCTTGAATTCGCTGCGTCAGGGAAACATTTGGCTCTCTGTTAGGCAGAAGTGACCTTCACAGAGAGTCGGACATCAGCAAAACACAAACTTTACCAGGCGCACACACAACCCGCAATTAATTATTCCATCTATTTTCGTTTGGATTCATTTTAGTTCTCTCTTATTAACAGTTTCTCGCTCTCACTCTGTTTTTAGATCTTCCAGATGCTCTTCACTTCTACATCTCTGTATATTTTAGGTGTATGGAAGATGATTAGGAATTATAAAAACTCAAAATTATATATATTTGATCCAGTACAGTGTATATATATGCAGTCAGCTTCAACAGGGCGTTATTTTGTATGAAGGGTTTGTTTTGTACCTGGAGAACAAAACGCTGTAACGGTTCAACTGCTTTAGCAAAGCTGTTCTTAAACCTTCAGATTAGAAACAGCAGGTGAGTCCGGGGTCAGCACTGCTGGAGCTGGATCACAGAATATGGACGGACAAATCACAGTTTAGACCTGTTCAGTCTGACCGCTGAGGAGACCGCAGAGGGCCCAGAGACACACGGCTCCCCAAAATACTCAGAGCCCAGCTGCACCGCTGGGGTTCAATAATGATCTCGGGTCACTTTCGCCTTTCTGGACTGGAAAACAAATGAAAAATCGAAGAGTATTTGGGGGAAAATGGTTCCAACAGTTTTCTCTGCCGTCATGCGACTGAACAGACGTTTTAATTATTCTACGACTCTTCAGTGCGCATGCGCCAGCCCGCATGCTGCCTGTTGCCGTAGCTCCGTCTCGTCGTCTTACTTTTTCCAACGTTTAGCTTTCCCTTTTCTTACGCTACACTCGACGGTTCATGCAGTAGTACTTTCTACCGTTTTATTATCATCAACCGGTAAACCCACTTTGTACTTCACACCTATTTTATTTTATACTTATACCCACTTGGTACTTAATCTATCTGACCTGTATTATAGTGTGTTATATTTTTTGCTGAGTGCTTCTCTTCCTGTGTGACTGACGTGACAGCGAGCTGCTGTAGCGAAAGAGTTTCCCCTCGGGGATCAATAAAGTGTTTCTGATTCTGATTTCAAAGGTAAATAAGACATTTGGTGAATAATTATACTGTTTTTATCCGTTCAAATGAGTTTATAACTACCCTACGTGGCCTCGCACCAGACTGCCTCTCAGAGACGCCGGTACTTTATGACCCGGGACGAGGACGGGCCCTCAGATCCTGCGGCTCCAGAAACGCGTGGCGACGCTGCGTTCAGCCGCGACGCTCCTGAAACCAAACACCCATCTATTTGCTCTGGCTTTTACGTAGTATTTTTACAATTTCATGGTTTTATTATATATAACATTATTATCTATTTTATTTTATTAATATTTTACTTTTATTATTTGTTTATTCTCTCTAAATCCATTTTTAGAGCCTAAATTTTGGTCCGGCCCTTGTAAAGCACTTTTGATTGCGTTTGATTTGCCTGAAAGGTGGCGTATAAATAAAGTGTGACTGATTGATAGATTGATAGATTGACACCCTGCCCCCCCTCTGACCCCTCCATCTCTGTGACTGAGGCTCTGTTTGAGTCACAGGCTCCGATAAACACACAACAAAGACTCATTGTGCTGCAGCTTCCTGGTTTGGGTGTGGAGCGCTTCGGGGTGGTCTGATGGAGAGATGGAGGGAAGAGATGGAGGCGATAAGAGCTGGACAGAGACTCGGATAGAGGGGGGATTGATAGCCAGACAGATCCAGGCTGATAGAGCGAACAGCTCCGCTCTATCTACCGCTGAAACAATTAGTCGATGAATCGATCAGTTGACAGAAAAGTCATTTATCAAGCAAACAGGATTTTCTGTTGTATCTCACAGTAAACTGAAGTGTGAAGCACAGGCAAAGACTGTTAAACCTTCAGGAAAAGTCATTTGACTATTTTAACACAAGTTTCCCCAACTCAAATATTGCTGAGAAAAATATCGTATTTTCCATTTTTGATCAAACGTTTTACTTTCCATATTTTCTGTGGTTCTTCAAAGGCGCGCAGCTGTTTGACGCCCTGACTGAAGGAAATGTAGTTGTTGTAGTGAGGTGCAGAAACTAATTAACACATTCTGATTGGCTGAGGACCTTTGCCCTACAGTTACCCAATGTGTGGTATGCAGGTCTTTTAAGACCGTGTTTGTCCTCAGATACCAACCTCCTATCTAACTTAAGACATTTTCAGTATTTAAACCTGCTGTATTTCCCACAAATGTGGCTGTTGTGGCTCTGTGGGCGGGAACTTTGCACTCTCCACCTCCGTTGTAGAAGTTCGGGGAAACGAGGACTCGTGCGAAACAACGTATATCGGCGCGAGACTCCTACAGCTTTCCAAATAAACATGAACATCATGAGAAATTCACGTTTTTTTTTTTACATTTGAACATCTGAAACGTCTGAAATGTGGAATTCTTTAACAAAACAATCCCAACTCAAAGCCCACTTACCAGCTTTTTCCGGATCTTTCAACCTCATCACGCAGTCTCAACCAGTGCGGTGACGTTGCTAGCTAAAGAGGTAAACTCACTATCGACGCGTCCAGGTGACGCACACTCTATTTTCCCTGACAACGCTACATTGTGAACAACACATACGTGTTGAAATCATGTAAATAAACTAAAGATTGTCAAAAAAACTTGGTGTAATTTATTTTCGCATACTCGAGTTGACGACAACTACGCTCGTTACTGTGAGTGCAATAAAACCTTCGCAAGTAAAAAGCCAATACTTTATCAATACACCTGTTCAACAAGCACAAACAGGTGAACATATAGAAAGCGATATTGTAATTTTATCTGCTCTGTCCAGTCTGAACCAGCGACGCTATGTTTACACAAGCACAGCGCGCTAGCTCGCCTAATAGCAAATTGTTACAAACAAGCTAAATCAAAGCTGTCTGTATGCAGTCTGACCGTTTCTCTTAGTTTGCCACGAATCTTAAAATTTGGCAAATTCTTGTGAACTCAGTGCTGGCTGAGACAAAGCAGCCCCTCCCCCCTCCACCAGGTAACTTACCTGCAGTGAATCACAGCAGCAGCAGAGGGAGGAGGACCGGAGGAAGCACTGATACTGACTCATGTCTGAGTTCTTTCTAAACTTCACTCAGTATTTTGATGGTTTATTTTACTGACATTTTAGATTTGTTTCCACTGAGTTTGTATAATGACTTTACTGTTTCTGCTCATTGTATTTAAAATATTAAATTCTAATCCTGTTATGAACTTGTTCTTTCTTTTAAAGAATATATTTTTTTAAATGCAATTATTTAGTAATGATAAGAGTAGAAATAATAGTAGCAGTATTGATAAAATCCTAAAGATAGCCATCCCTAAACACGAGTTTAACGCTACGATTTGTCAAAAAAAAACAAAACACAAATTTTATTGGGGGCCCAGTCAAATGGCCACCTGTGGGTCCCGGGGACTCGTACATCACTGCCAGTGGATAGAGTTTGCTCAGTTGCCGATGGAGATGGATCTGTTGACATGCGAGCTCGATAGCCGTTATAATTTGATCCAGAGCACTTTCAGGACTTCCCATCCGTGTTGGCTTAGAATTAAGCATTAAAGTTACAGCTGAAAGCTCTAGAAATAGCCTAGCTAGTAAGTTGACCTTGAGATGGGATCGTTTTGCCAAACTACTATTTATATATTTAGAGTGAGCATGTTAAATTACGTTTTATGTGATAAAAATGGGCGTACGAAAACCAAACATGTGCCTATATGGGAATTTATCACACATGAAATGATTTTTCACACGAACAAACCGATGTTTTCACAAGTGACATCTAAAATGTCACATGTAAAATATGCCTCATGTGTTTCACTTGAAATAGATGCTAAAAAAAAAAAAGACAGATTGGGCCTTTAAACTTTCCCTGAAAATGATTTTGTTGGTGTAACAGTGACTCTTAATTTAGTGTGGTTGTTGTGTCACTTCCTGTAATTACACAAACACAATGAACTGTAAACCACTGTGTACTTTAATACGTCCACTTTAATTTTACTGCATCTTCCTCTCTGTAATTACAAACCGCTGTGAACTGTCTGACTGTGCTATTACCAGCTACAACGCTAACACGTTAACACCCCGTCCTGGGAGTCCCACAGCGTGATCACTTCACTGTCCGTCTGTAAACCTGAGCTTCATCTTGCTGCTCTCTCTCTCTCTGGAGACACAGGAAGGCTTCACTTCACCAAACCGAGGAGGTCAATTACAAACGTTTAGCTTTTCTGTATAACCACATTGTCCCTCTTTCTTTGACTGAATTCACATGCATTTTTCACCGTTTCCCGCGTTTGTTATCAGTTAGTTATCTTTCCGTTAAAGGTGTTGCACAAGTTTTAAAGTGACCTGGGACTCTGCTTATCCAACGGCCCGGCACTATCTGGCAGCCCAGCGTGGGAGTGACTCCACATTGAAGTCTACAGACACAAAGGCCACAGGTTTGGGTATCGGAGGTGTTAAATGTCTCAAGCAACAAGAGGCATGTTGGATCTACAACCACAAAGCCACAGCTCAGCCTTTCTAACAGAACATACTGGATGCTAAGTGTGGGGTTTGGGAATATTTTGAGCTGTTGTCCGCATCACAGACAAAAGATAGACAGACGGACACTTTATTTATCCCTGGGAGAAACTCGCATGTCACAGCAGAAGTACACGAACAAACCACACAAAGAACAGCGCAAAAACAAACATCAAACAAGTACTAACATAGATGTCAAAAAGTATGCCCTTTAAGCACGGGAATACACGAGTGCAAATTGCAGTAAGGTGTGCAAAATGAATGTAATTATAGTTAAAAGTTAAAAAGATGTACGGCACTGTGCCGGAAGCTAAGGAAGTGTAATGATGCAAAGTTAAAGGAAGCCATTTTGAAATCTTCTTCTTCTCTTTCTTGCTGAGAGTTAAATATTCAGGTTGATGCCGCTCTCATGTCTGTATGCTAAATATGAAGCTGCAGCCGACAGCCGGTTAGCTTAGCTTAGCATAAAGACTGGAAACAGGGGGAAACAGCTAGCCTGGCTCTGTCAAACAAAATCCACCAAAACCTCTAAAGCTCCCTGATTAACACGTTATATCTCGTTTGTTACAGCAACGTAAACCAAAGTGTAAACACAACAATGTGTAGTTTTTTGTCGGGTTACGCGTCAGGCTGTTTCCTGGCTCGGAGCACGCGAGCGTCAGCCTGGAGTGATGTCACTGGACGCTGGATGTTGTCCTGATGTTAGCCATCGGCTCCACAGCAACAACCCGAGAAATAACTGCTCCATTAGCTCTGTGTGTGTGTGTGTGTGTGTGTGTGTGTGTGTGTGTGTGTGTGTGTGTGCAACAGTCCATCTATTAGGACTCTGTCATTACCACAAGGTCTCAGACCACACACGCAGTATTAGCCATCATCAGTCTATCAAACTGTTATTTCATTAGAGGGAAACACTGTTAATCACATGACTCTGTGACGGTGGTTGAAGTTTTTCTATTTAATGGATCAGCTGATGGAAACCAGAGACACTGAACATAAACCCGTCTGCGAGTGGTTACAGCGGCGGCCATGTTGGCTCTGTGGGGCAGACTGGAGTTATAGTTAAACAAACATCTGTTAGAGGCTGATAAAGTATGAGATGGTTGGTTGAAGTGATTTTTTTTTTATTGTCACCATCTCTGCGGCTCTGCTGAGCTTTTTAAGCCTCTTTTAGCTCTTAGTTTTGGTTTTGCGGCACATTTCCCGTCGGGTTCAGTCTCAGTGTCCAACTGTACGCGACCTGCTGGTGAAGAAAGAGTGCAGAAAGCATTTAGCAGCTAAAGAGACAGATATTTCCCTCGGACCAAAGAGCTAAAAGGATTATTAGAAAAATCATCAGGTGACACAAACATGTGACAATAGGATGGTCACTTTGCTCTGTGTCTGCTGTGATCACATGTTAGCTACTTTAAAAAATGTTTTTTTAACCTTTTTTTAGTGTCTGCATACAGCCCCAACAACCTCCGGCAATAAGGTAGGGCAGCCTTTATGTAGCCTGAGAGGCGAAACCCAGGGCAAAAAAAGCTTCCAATCGTTATGCTAAGCTAGGCTAGCCATATACTGACTCCAGCTCTGTACTACAGACACGAGACTGATCATCTGAACATCTCACTCTCAGAAAGAAAGAGAATCATTCATCTCGTAATCTTCAACTGACAGTGCAACTGCTTTCAGTCTCTGCACATCAACTGATACAACTCATTTTTGCTCTTCAGCTGACAGTTCAGATCACCGGTTACATACCGACTCGCACTCCAATTGCTAACAGTGCACACACACTTCAACTATCTCTGCCGCTTTAACTGACTAAAATTGTAAAAATCTTTCAGCAATTACACTGCAAAAGACACTTCACATCCTTTCAGAGCTTCAGCTTCAGCTGACACTTCAACTGCTTGAAGTGCTTCAACTTAAACCCCAAAACAACATCTCGCATGCAAACAGCTAATGTTTTTAAGTCATTTTAACCTGTTTTCAGTGTTTTCAGTGTAAGCGGGCACGCTTCAGTTTTCTTCAGCAAATGTTACCGACCTACCTAGTAATTCTGCTAATAACTAGTATAACTATATTATAGTATTAGTATTACTATAATAACTATAACTTTTAAGAGTAAACACTACATTTCCACAATTCCATCATGTGGTTTTGTTGACTTTGATGAAAAATGTAGTCGATATTTTATTTTTATCAAACTGTTTTCGAACTCGTTCAGTCCTTTCCGTCCGGACCAAAGCAGAAATTAATCTCCTGACGTTTCGGCCTATTTTGGGTTCGCACTGCCGGATTCAAAACAAAGCGAGCGCTGTAAACATACGTGGACTGACAGGGAACTCATTCATCAGACAGTTCTGGTGACCTTTGAACCCACTATATATCAACCCTGGACGGACTGGCGGGGCAGAAAATCAAAACAAACTTTATTCCCGTGACGGACAGCCAAGTCACGCTGCATTTAACTGCACTGAAAGCTAAATTTATCTCCTCCGGGGGTCATAAAGAGCTCGCAAACTAAATGCTGATTGGATACATTAGCGGCGACTGTGCTGGACTTCATCCATCAGAGAGAAACAGATGGAGGAAACGACACGTTCTGTGCAGAAACATGATGCAGACCAATCAGGTGACATTCATTTAAATTCATAACAAGATTATAAAGGAAGTACTGGTGAAACATTTTCAGAAGGAAATGCGTGTGAGCGCGATGCTGATCGGCATTATGTTTACATGACCTTATAATCATATGAGTCATGAGTTATAGATGTAATGGGAGTGAATGGGGCCTTTAAAACCCTTCAGCTTTAGGCTGTAATACATTACAGTATATAACTCAAAGTGCACCATAATGAGCTTTTCTACAGTTGATCTTTGTTTTTTAATAATCATGTAAATATGCAGATTTGATAAAACAGCAGAAAATGTGTGGATATTGAACAGTAAATAAAGCATACATGATATTCGAGTTACAGGTGAGAAACAAGGCGCAGAAGAACAACGATAAGCCATCACACTAATTAGAGACGCTAATGATGTCTGGCCAACAGATAACTTCCAGGTAACTTCACCGTTTCCAGGACGTATCTGGTAGTATTTTCTTTGTTCTGCCTGTTCTTACCGACTGGCTTCAGGTCAGTAAACGTTCATTTCGTCGTCTCTGCAAAGCATTCCAGTGGTTTCTAACTGGGCCGCTCCGATTGGCTCTCGCTGGGACGAGAGCTCAGACTCTAATGAATTGAATTAAGGAGAAGAGGGTTAATTTGGTAATTTGGTAATTTGGCGAGAGACTGAAAACAGAGACACTCTGTCCGTCGTCACGACGGAGAAACCACAGAAATACGACAGAGAAGCTGGACGAGCGCAGGGCTAAAGGAGCAGTCCGACATTTTATAAAACACCATCTCACGACGGCGTCACTGAATCGACGACGCTCGATCTCCTTATTCAGTTTGATTTAGATTTCTCAGAACGGATAAACACCAGACGCATAAAGTCTGTTTGTCTGTCTGCATGAAGTGACTCTCAGTATTTATCCTGCAGACGTGAATTTATTTTTATTCCACAAGTCAGCAACACTGCTGTTTTCTTTTGACAATAAAATCACGTAAAGAGCAAATGACATATCCAGACTATCCGTCCGCCGCGTTCAGCGGACACAGAAGCTGCTGTCGAGGTCGTTACGAGCCGTTAACTCACGTTTTCTCACGTTGATGAAAGAAATATGTTGATTTAAGAGTTGTTATTTCTGTCAGTCGGAAGAACCTGGTAAGTGGACCTTGACTTAAGAATATTTCGTCAAGTGTTTAGTTTGAAGCCCTGCGGGCGCCAAGTTAACGTTAAAATGGCTGGCAGGGGGGAGGGGCTAGAAACCAACATGCCTGAAAGTTTCGAGCAGCAGCAGCAGAGGTTTTTATGCTCTGTGCGATCCAGTGTTGATCTGAAAAGCTCATGGCTTTGCTTTGAAAAACGGTCTGTACTGATGTCAACTCTACACGCTGCGTGATAAATGAGCTGAAACGTGCAGAAACACCGGTATGGTCCTTTAAACTTCACGCATTACAGGATTTCATCTCCCAGCTGAGACAGAACTGGCTGAGGCGTCCACATCAGATCCGTCCATCAGCCGTTCTGTGTGAACACGAGCGTTTCTGCAGAAGGCAAAGCTGAAAACCTCTTTCGTTTGAACCTCGGTGGAGCCGACGGTCTCGCCGCTGGCTTCATTAGCGTCTCATAAACCCATTTACCCGACGCCTTAAACTGCGAACATTAACAGCAGCTATTTTAAAACCTGTGAAGTCCGTCCAGAGCCGGGTGGAAAACATTCAGCTCAGAGCCGCGAGGTTTCGTTTCACAGCGATGTCAGACACACGGCAAGAAGGAAAAACGGTTCAGAAAGAATACAGAGTGGTGCCTCTTTCCCAGGAGAGCATCTCCGGTTCTTCTCCCAGTTCCTGTTAATGCCAGTTTAAGTGTTGATACAACGCTAATGTCATTTTGTTTTTGCTCTTTAACTATAATTCACGTAGACTTTAAATTCCTGCTTCCTGCTCAGAACTTCCCAAAGCAGAGAAAAAGGGCTGCAACTAGCGATCCCTCTCATTAACGATTCATCTGTTGATTATTTTCTCGATTAATCGATTAATTGTTTGGCCAATAAAATGTCAGAAAATATTTAAAGGTGCTCCCAGAGCCGAAGGCGACGACTTCAAATGTATTACTTTGTCCGGCCAACGGTCTGAAAGCCCAAAAATATTCAGTTTACAGTTCTGACGTTTAAAAACGGACTTCAACGATGAATCGATTATCACGACTGATGACAATTCATCTTCTATCGTCTCAGCTCTTGTTGCTACAAAACTAACCCAGGTGAGAGGCACATTTCAGATATCCGAGTGTCCTTGAACTCACCAACATACAGACTCCAACAGCGGAGACGTGACGGGACGCCATTTGTTGAAAACCTTCACGAGGAAGTGGATTACTTCATTTGAGTTTTTTCTGTGACTCCTCCTCTTTCTGACATTAAAGTACGACCTCGTGACGTTTGAGACCGGGGACTGATGATTAGTTCGTCGTTAATAAACTGGCAAAATGACTTCTCCACCTCTGGACAAAATAAAAAGGAAGTGACATTTAAAGAGAAAGAGCGCGTGTTGGATCTGTTCCGTGTGAGGCAGAAACCTGCAGCTTCTCAGGATTTGGAAACTTCAGTGGTCGCTTTTCTGATTTCAAAATGTCCTCAATTAACATTCTGTAACTTAGCAACTAATGTACTTTCCAGAGAAAACAGTGTGTGTGTGTGTGTGTGTGTGTGTGTGTGTTTTAAGTGTCTCCTTCACAGAAAGAAGACGAAAGCTTTTAGTCGGCCCGGTCCGTCTCTGTGGTGGAAATACAGTGAGACTCGAGGTTTAAAATAGGACCGCAGCAGCGACCCGACTGTCAGCTGCTCTGAGGGAAACGCCGCCATGTTGGAGGAGCAAAACCAAATCCGTCTTCCTGTCCTCTTCATCGGTCTAACGCTGCTGTGAGCCCCGACCTCCTCCTTAAAATCGGTCAGTTACAGCGTCAGTGATGGAGGAGCTGAAGCTAATCCTGCAGGTGACCTCCTTCGATAAAAGTGTCCGCAGAGGAAATACGGATAGAAATCTGATATTATCAGTTTCCTTGCAGATAAAATATTTAACTTTAATATTCTACCTAATGATCCTTTCGCCCTTTTTACAGAGCGACCGTCTCAGTGTGCGCGCACGATTCAAACATATTCGTTTAAAAAACTGTAAGCGAGCCCGTCGAGTCAGCTGATCCTGTGCTGAGCCTGCAGTACAGAGTTCAGATTTATATTTACCTTTTTTATCTCACACGGTGGAGGAGCACTGGGCATATCACAGTTCACAAACGTGAAATATTATATTACGTTTCAGGGGAAAACGGCAGAGGCGCTAGCTATATCACAGAACAGGCCACATACTGTTTACCTCCATCCAGTGACTAAAGCCATCATTTACACTCCAGATCACAAACCTGCCCGCCTTTGTTTTCTGGGCTGCATGTAAATCAGGGGCGACCCTCCAGAAGAAGAATAACTTCTGCAAGTGTAATCAAACATTTGACTCAATACGGCTGTGAAAACCGCCGCAAACCTAACAAACGTAGATCGCCGGCAAGAATTAAAAAAGGAAAGGGAGCTGATGGACTCTGCAGAGCAGGTCTGTGGGGCTGGAAGTCTCTGCTCTTACTGTGCTGTTAGTGTTTGTGTCGAGCTAGCGAAGGTTGGGTGAGGGTCCGGCCTGGTGCCGGCCACCATGTTTGACACATCTGGATTTAGTGCCGTACGTCTGGCTGCTTGTTGATGTTTTCGCGTCTGTATGCAAGTACACCTTCGGTATATGACTCCGTTCGGTCTGTCCTGCTGCTCCTCCTGTTCAGCTCCTCTGAACATGTTATGATTATTGAAGCTAAATATTTGCCAGGATAAGATCTCAGACCAGTGTCAGAGCTCAGACTGGGACACACTTCAGTTCATCTTTAATGGTTTAAATAAACAAAACAAACAGAGACGCAGAGAAGTGAAGTTTGTGTTGAAGTCGGTCCAAACTGACGATAAGAAAAGAAATTGACGAAAAGTCCAACGCAGTCTCAGCGTCTCCATTTAAAAAAGGACCAAACTACTGTTTTTACACGTTTTAAGTCATTTACTACAAATCACAGGTACTTTACATTCCTGTGGAGCATTTAACACAACACGCCGCAGTGTTTGAGATCTGTGAACGCGTGTTTATATGTTCCAGAGAGGAATTCATCTAAAAACTGATGCTTTGTTCTGGAAAAGGAGCGGAAACTATGTGCGATTTGTAGTTAATGAGCAAAAACGTGTGAAGGGAAAAAAAAAACTGTGTTATGGTCCTTTAATGGCTAAAGAGAGAAGTAATGTTGAATGTTGGACTCCACCCTGAACACACACACACACACACACACACACATATATATACATACAGTGAGTCTATGCGTCCCTGTTGGTCCATAAAGCATTTCTATGGCTCAACAGCTGCAGTGTGATACCACACACACACACACACTCATGCATACAGAAACACACACACTTCAGCAGGCTGTTGCTACATGTGAGCTTAAAAGTGTTGGAGTTACAAGTTAGTTACAGCGGCACCGGGCTGCGGCGTACCGGTCGCACCGGGCTGCGGCGTACCGGTCGCACCGGGCTGCGGCGTACCGGTCGCACCGGGCTGCGGCGTACCGGTCGCACCGGCTGCGGCGTACCGGTCGCACCGGGCTCTCCTATGGACAGATTTATTTATATTATTTCCTTAACGACCGACGAGGATGCCACAAAGTTATCACACGTCGGATAACTTACTCACGTTGAAGCAAGAGCGTCCGCGGCCACGGTCAGCTCCGCTCAGCATGCAGCTCCTACCGCTGCACCAGACAACGGCCTGGACCCCGTACAGCTAAACTCAATTTGCTCTCATTAGCGGCGTGTTCAACACGCTGCTCACGGCGTGCCAGCCCACAAGCCCTGAATAAAAATCCGCCAACAGGTGCCCCTTATTGCCCAGTCACCGTGCAATGAATGCCCTGCAGTGAATTACAGATCCAGCCAGACTAACTGCCCCCAACGTCAGTTCCACCTGGCTACAGCATCGTCAGAATCTGATGCATTCAGTCCAATAACATTCGGAAAGAGTTGTGTCAGTAAACTATTTCATGCCCTTCATGCTCCATTGCCCCAACAACTATTTTATAGAGACTCTTACTATAATGAACGAGGTGCAACATGGTACCTCACACTTATTTTATCCCAGGTGGGTATAAGTATAAGATAATCTTATCTTATACTTATACCCACCTGGTACTTAATTTATTTTCTGACCTGTTTTATAGTGTATTATATTGTTTGCTAGTACTTTCTCCTGTGTGCACTGACGTAAAGGCGAGCTGCTGTAACAAAGAGTTTCCCTTCGGGGATCAATAAAGGATTTCTGATTCTGATTTTTCTTAATACATCCATGACGTAGATCCGTCCATTACCTGTTCCTGCTTATCCTTCAGGGTCTATCACAGGGCTGAAGCTGGATTTATATTCGACGCAAGGGGTTAACAGGAGTCCTGCAGTAGGTGCCCATGGTGTAGGTTTTGATTTATAGTTGATTTATAGATTTCACCCGTTGATATCACCACAGCAAGACACTGTTGTATATGATCAGACTGTATCAGGCTTCAAATAAAGTAACTGTGTTTACGTTGTTTCATTTACTTTGTGATACAGAGCGACCGTGAGGCAGGGGGTGATGGGGGCGGGTGGGGCTGGGCTCTTTCTGAAATCCACAACCATCTCCACTGTCTTAAGAGCGTTGAGCTTCAAGTTGTTCTGACTGCACCAGGTCACCAGGTTGGTCAACCTCCCACCTGTAGACGGACTCATCCCCGTCAGAGACGAGCCCGGTGAGGGTGGTGTCATGTGCAAACTTCAGGAGACGGACTGGTGACTGGAGGTGCAGCTGTTGGTGAACAGGGAGAAGAGCAGCGGGGAAAGAACGCAGCCTTGAAGGGAACCGGTGCTGATGGTCCGGGAGTCAGAGACATGTTTCCCCAGCCTCACGTTCTGCCTCCTGTCGGACAGGAAGTCTGTGGGATGATGGTGTTGAAGGCAGAGCTGAAATCCACAAACAGGATCCTGGCGTAGGTTCCTGAGGCGTCCAGGTGCTGGAGGATGAATTGGAGGGCCATGTTTACAGCAGGGGGTCCAGGAGTGGATCTGTGATGGCTTTGAGGTGGGACAACACAAGGCGCTCAAAAGACTTCATTACCACAGAGGTCAGGGCGACGGGTCTGTAGTCGTTAAGTCCTGTGGTCCTTGGTTTTTTGGGGACGGAGATGATGGTGGAGGATTTGAAGAAGGCTGGCACATGGCATGTCTCCCAGTGAGGTGTTGAAGATGATCGGCGCAGTGCTTCAAGGTGGATGGAGAGACAGAGTCTGGTCCAGCTACGTCGCGGGGGGGTTCTGCCTCCTAAACCGTCTCCTAACGTCCCTCTCCAGGATGGAGATAATCATTGTTGCAGTAGGGGAGGGGGAGCCTCTGGGGTGGGCAGTTGTGGAGAGGCCCAGGCCGGCCCTGTTGAGGTGGGGGAGGTGGTGGGCTGGAGCTAGTGGATGGGGTTGCGGGGGATGGTGTCAGGACTGTCCCATTGTCTCTCAAAGAGACAGTAGAACTCATTCAGTTGGTTGGCCAGGCGTAAGTCGTTAATGGAGTGGGGGGGGGCTTCGGTTTGTAGCTGGTGATCTGTCTGAGCCCCCTCCAGACGCCAGAGTCGTTGGCTAACAACTGGTGTTGTAGTCTCTCCGAGTACCGTCGTTTAGCTTCTCTCACCACCTTGCTAAACCTGTACTTTGACTCCCTAAACCTGTCCCCGTCTCCACTCCTGAACGCTTCTCCCTTTTCCAACCTTAGCTCTCTGAGTTTAGCCGTGAACCAGGGTTCGTCGTTGTTATAACTCACCCAGCTGCAGTCCTTCACGGGACAGCAGGACGTCACAGCCTCTGGGAACTCATCCAGATTGTTGGTAGCAGTCCTGAAAACATCCCAGTCAATACAGTCCAAGCAGGTCCAAAGGTCCTCCGTAGCTTCACTGGTCCACTGCTTTGATGTTCTCACAACAGGTTTACAGATGATCAAGGGGACCATGATTTGGTCAGAGTGTCCCAGTGCAGCACGGGGGACGGCATGATAGGCACTGCTTACTGTTGTGCAACAGTGATCCAGAATATTCTCCTCTCTGGTCGGGCATTTAATAAACTGTATTTGGGGAGTTCATGGCTGAGATTTCCCTTGTTAAAGTCAGCGAGGACGATAAGTAAGGAGTCCGGGTTTGTGCGCTCCACAAACAGTATCTGGTCGGCGAGCATGCGCTGTGCGTCCCGCACGTTGGCCTGCGGAGGAACGTAAACACCGACCAGAATGAATGAAACAAACTCACGGGGGGGGGGGAGTAGAGTTGAATCACTGTCACGTTCGTTACACCAGCCTCTGCTGAGGTAGAAACAGACACCTCCGCCTTTCATTTTGCCGGAAAGTCGCGATCCGCTCTGAAGAGTTGGAAGCGCAGAGTCCGGCATCGATCCACACCGCCACGTCTCAGAGAAGCATAAAACGGAAGATGAATTAAAGTCTCATCCAGTCTATTGCACAGTGAGCGCACGTTGGAGAGAGACCGGTAGCGGTGTGCGATGTCCGCCGCCCGCAGCAGGACACTCTTCATATATACCGTTTCTCACAGCATCATTTTATATGGTTTTTATGCTAATTCATTTTATTTCAACCTCTAATTCCTTCTGTAGGACATCTCCGAGGACAGCTAACTGATTAAATAATTGTATCGTCCTTACTGACGCACTTTGCCGTTATTTATTGGTGAATGTGTACGGTACTATTTTGTGTATATCTATATGTTATATACACATTTTATAAGATATGTTTCTTTATTCTATTTTTTTCCAGGGTCCCTTTTTAACGTCTGGCCTCAGGCGACAGAAATGTACAGTATGCAGTAAGTTCTCTTGATTATCTGCAATTAAAGGAAAAATTAATGAGGCAGGTAATTTATTTCTGTGTTTTTGTGCCTTTTATCCAATAGATTTAGGTATATTTACTTTGTTACAGTGTGTGTGTGTGTGTGTGTTTATTTTCCTGTGGCATGTGGGGAAAAAAGCAAAAAACACACCGAACACTCGACTGTGGCTGTTTGAAGGACGAACACATAAAACACACTTCTATGTAAACACACACACACATACTGTATATACACACACACGTATGTATTTGACTCTGACCTCTCTGAGGACCACACACACACACACACACACACACACACAGCTGCCGGAGGTCAGGAGGCATCGAGGGAGGAAGTGAAGGGTGTCAGCTGATTGTTTCCTGCCTGTTCCTCAGCTCATCCTGAGAGAGTGTGTGTGTGTGTGTGTGTGTGTGTGTGTGTGTGTGTGTGTGTGTGTGTGTGTGTGTGTGTGAAGCCATCGCCTCCGATACGAAGCTCTGTGTGATTTGTGTTTGTTGTGTCAGATCTAAAGCCGATACTGTCGTGTTTCCCGCAGAAATGAAACAAACGTCCCGAGCGTGACGACGAGTAAATGTGACTTCAGTAAATGTGCGTGTCACGAATAATCGAAAAAAGGTTTCAGACGTTTTCATTCGGCCTCGCGCTCCGCTCAGAGCCGCGCTGCCGAGGCGGCGAACAGAGGTCGGGGGACGATTCAAGCTTTATACAGAAACAAAGATCCTTTACAATCATTAACTACATCGGTCACCTCAGAACCCAGAACGTCAGCCGGGTTCTGGTCCACGTACGGCGGCCTGATTTGGCTTTTGGTTTTGGGGATGTGGACTGGTCTGGTTTCGGTGCTGTGAGCAAACTCTCATTCGGGAAACTGGACGGGTGAGTAGACACGTGGTTACCCCCCCCCCCCAGTTTCCAGTGCTGGTGGACGAATTATTGTAGTTTCAGTGTGAAAAATATCTGAGGGATAAACGTAGATCTGATCTGGTTTTCCACCTCAGGAACCTGCTGCTCAACATCACTGACCAAAAGCAAATTAATGAAGCAGAAAATAAAAATATTTCCTCACTTTAAATCGTCCAAAACAAACTAAAAGCAGCCTGTAAGGAAAAAAGGGACCGGTCGAGAGCGTCAGGAAGCATTCATGCAGAATTTCCTCTGGTTTTTACTTTTCTTATTGAGCTGAAAGTGAATCTCACAGAGCAGAAACTGATTCAGCCTTCAGCGGAGGAGGAAAGTTACTGACAGGACGGACATTAGCTGTAATAACACGCTGAACGAACCGGCACGAGTAATCAGCTGTCTGTTCAAGAGTCCTTTTGTTTTTCAGTTCTGATGAGTCAGCAGCAGCAGGTTCAAATCTCCTCCATCATCTCGTTTATTCTGCTGTCGTATTATTTCCAAGCAAGTTTCAGATTTAACAACAGAAAGCGTGACAGCTGTGTGTTCGAACCCTTTCGGGACCGCGGGCTGATCCATCGGAGGGATCGCAGCACTGAAACGAGACAACACACTAAAGTATGCTTGACAAAAAACACGTTAACTCAGGTTCCACTTACTGAAGTTATTCTGGGCTTTCAGCCACATCTTGTGGCCTTCAAAATGATTTTTCAGACTTTTCTCAAATCTGAGCTGCGATTCACCGCTTTAAGACTCCAAAAACGAACAAAAGGAAGCAGCGCGACAGGAAACGTCGCACTTTAGTTGAGCCGCTCAGAGCGCATGGACAGCAGGCTGGGAGCCAGCTGTGTGATCGACCACGATGACGTTTAAAGTGACGGAGAGAGAAATCGGGGAGACTAAACGCTGTCTTGACAGACTTTACACTGCGGACCCTCTCGATCAGTTTCTCAAACGCTTTGCAAAGCGCCAGTTTTCTCTTTCACCAAGCAGCGCCGTGGCTGTTTGATAAACCGACGGAGCGCGCCCCTTCACCAGCGCGCTGCCTGAATTACAGTATCTCGTTTTTCTGCGATGAAACGCCAGGCGGACTTTTCTTGTAGACTCGCGAGAGAAAAGAATCGGAAGCGACACACGTTTTTTTTTTTTTTTTTTAAATCAAGCAGCAAAGAAGTTCCAGCGCCGCGCGTTTTGAGTTCTCGTGGCTGTTTGATAAAGATGGCGCGCCCCTTCACCAGCGCGCTGCCTGAAGAACGCCTACATCTAAACAGCGTAAACGTCGGCGCTGCAACGACGCATGGAAAAAGAGCGGCCTCAAGCAGCAAAGAAGTGCAGCGACGCCGCGTTGAGTTCTCGACTACTTGAGATGGGCGCGCCCTGCAGCGCGACTGGAACACCTCCTCCTCCGGCCTCTGCTCCCGAGCAGACTCCGTTACCCACGAACACCTCCTCCTCCTTCTGCTCCCGAGCAGAGCCGGCCGTCATGGCGGACTACAGACCGACCGTACAGTCAGAGGTGAAACACTGCAGGCTGACAATACCAGAGTCAGGCCCTTTCTGCTGACTCAGCGTTTCCTCAGCGCTGACTATCACTGACTCAGAGAGTGTGTGTGTGTGTGTGTGTGTGCACGTGTGTGTGTGTGCGTGTGTGTTTATATTTGAGTCTAATTGTATACTAATAAACAATGACGTGTGTTTGTGTGTGTGTTACAGAAAGACTTTAGATTAAATTACAGACAGACACACGTCTACCTGCACACACACACACACACACGTGCACACACACACACACACACACACGTATGGAAAAAGTGATGTGTGATTAATCTGCAAGCAGGAAAGTGAAGCTCAGAGTGGAAACATGTTGAAGCTTCAAAGAAAAAGCTGCAGCTCTGATCCTGTCGAAACAGGAAGTCACTAATAAAGTTTTAATTGAAAAATTACAATATCTGTTCAAACTGTTTTCCACGAAACCGCTCAAACGTGCTCAGCGATGGAAACCCACGTCTTTATCGACTTTAACAGTAATGAGTTGGGAGTTAAATTCGTTTCACCTCCGGCCCCTGCGGCCCCCACCTCCGGCCCCTGCGGCCCCCCACCTGCGGCCCCCCACCTGCGGCCCCCCGCCTCCGGCCCCTGCAGCCCCCCACCGATCGCCGCTCGTCCATTCATCCCGACGGCCGCGCGACTTCTCAGAGCAACACAAGACTCTGGGACCAGTTTCGTGCTTCTCGCCCAGTTCAGGTGCAGAAGCGCCTCCTCGCCCTCAAACACCCGGAATCGGCGCGCGACAAAAGCTCGGAGTCACAGAATCGGGCAGGTCCAACACGTCGCATCTGTCTTACTACTGATTTTGTGTTGGACTGTTGCTGCTACGTTATTCCCTTTTATCGTTGCCTCCTGAACTGTAGCGCTGCGATCAGACACCCGGGGTCAAAACAAAGCCCTCCTTCTGATTAACAAGCGTTAAGCTCTTTCCTGCATCTCCAGGCGCATTCCTCTCCGTTCTTTCTGTTCTCGCTGCTTTTCTAACTTAGCTTTCGGGGGAACGGGCTTCCCCCTTCTCTGGAACGAACTCGCAGTGCCGACGTGAGTTCTCTGCGCGCCGCTTCCTCTCAGCCGATTCCCGGCCGGAGCGCCGCGTTCGTTACGTGCGGCTTCATTTAGGAATACGCACAACGGGAGCGCAACGTGAAACCGAAGCTAGGAGGTTTCTACACGAAAGCAGTAATTCGAGCCGCGACCTTCGACCTCTGACCTTCGGCCTCTTAACTAACTGATTTCCTGCTGTTGAAGCCGGCTCTGAACCCTTAACACGCTCACAGTGACAACGCTAACATGCTAGCATGCTGAAGTTCAGCAGCTATAATGTTCACCATCGTAGCTTAGCGTGTTAGCATGCTAACATTAGCTAGTCAGCAGTGAACACAGAGCGCAGCTGAGGCTGATGGGAGCGTCAGCAGCTCTGCAGGTGTTCGGTCAGAAACCAAAGTGTCGGACGCGTTAACATGTCGACCTGATGGTGGCGCTAGATGGAAAGTCAGAGGATCAGCAGAGTTATTACAGTTCATCCTGAGGGGAGCATGAACGATGAAGCACGTCTCGTCTCGTCTGCGCAGAAAAACACAACGTTCAGCATCTTCTGCCGTTTTGGACCGAGACTCGGCCGGCGGGTCGCGCTCTCGTGCCGCTTTTTTTTTTTATAAATAAAGTTGTGTTTGAAGCTAACGTGAAGACAATATGCTGCTGCGTTCACGTCGTGTCGTAATTATGAGTTTCATCCAAAAAGGGGGAAAACAATAAACCAGGAAACAACGTTAGCAACAACACCAGACGGCCGGCGCTAACGTCGTTAAACGCTCTGTTTCTGCGCGTTAGCTTAACAGTCGTTTCAATGATCGCAGCTAATCATTATTTACATTATCGATCACTCAGCTGATCACTCTATGGGTTGTTCAGCCTAAAATGTCAGAAAACGAATCAAAGTCCAGAACCGAACAAACGATCGAAGAAAAGTAGAAAATCTTCACGACTGAAATCAGAAAATGATCAATTGAAATGATTAATTGATTATTAAAACAGTTTCCAATCCATTTTCTTTCCATCAGCTAATAAATGAATCGACTAATCTCGTGGGCTCTAATCTCTTCTTCATCAGACATCTGCTGATAACACACATCATCACTAATCAATCTGATTATTGATCAGCTGGCTGCTGCTGATTCACTCTGCTGCCTGTTCACAGAAAGAAAGAAACAAATAAAGCTCCATCTTGTCTGTTCACCTGAACCAGATCCATGATGATCAGGTCATTGATCAGGTCATTGATCAGGTCATTGATCAGGGCATTGATCAGCTGCTGCTCTTCCTGCTGTGGATTCACATACTTCTATTGATCCTTTATTATGTAACTGATCACACATGCTTTTTATTATCGATTGTTATCCTGCAGGAGTGTTTCTGTGCCGTTTGCTCATTGAAATCTGACTTTAATGTTTATTG
Organism: Siniperca chuatsi; assembly: GCF_020085105.1. Classification (NCBI taxonomy): domain Eukaryota; kingdom Metazoa; phylum Chordata; class Actinopteri; order Centrarchiformes; family Sinipercidae; genus Siniperca; species Siniperca chuatsi. The sequence goes on along the minus strand of NC_058051.1, from coordinate 30,152,139 downwards.
ATCACGTGCCTGATTAACAGCTGAAACTGATCGCCAGCTGATTTCTGGGACTGAAACGTTATTGTAGGATCAATGAGGTCAGTTTGCAGCCGGACATGTGCTCAGCAGTCACGTTTCTGATTGATAACCTTCGGCCTGGCGTGGACGTACACCAGTCCGTGAAATCGATCCGTGACCCGTCGAACAGGTCGACTGGGAACAGAAACCCGGATCCGCATCGGTTGTGCGAGCGGAGCGGATTCAGGGATGGAGGCTCCTCTTCGGCACATGGACGGACGGATGAAGGCGGATTCAGTACGACAGTAACGCGGAGTGTGCGCGGTGCCTGCGGGCTGCAGCCGGCGGAGCGCCCCGCGGCACGGAGCGCCGCCTGCACGCTGTCCCGGCGGTCCGGCCGCGGTTTTAGACGTTTTTCTGCTTCCTCCCCTCTTTGTTCTGCTTTAATGGATCGGCGTCTGGAGCCTCGCTACCTCCCAGACCCCCCTCCCCTCCCCTCCTCCTCCTCCTCCTCCTCTCCTCCGCCACCTCCCCCACCACTCTCCCCTCCACCACACACAGAAAAACACACATTTGCAGCCACAAATCGCCTCTTTTAACGCACCGAATTTAACGCTTTTACATGGACGGAAAGCGCAAAGCGAGCCGCTCCGCTCGGCGCACTAACAGCCCGAACGTGCCTCCACAATACCCCGAGGGTAAAAGCAGCCTACCTGGGGTATCGACCCCCACCCGGTCCCGGTCCCGCTCCCTCGCCCCCCCTCCTCACTGCGTGGGAAACCTGTGTAAAAACGGGAATTTTCCACGCGTAAAAGACGCGGAGTAAAAGCAGCAGATGAGCGGTGATGCGGCGGGGAGGCGAGGCGTTTTCCCCCCAAACATCCACACACATGCACCCCCCTTCACCACGACCACCACCCCGCTACCCCCAGATCTGCCACCCGGACCTGGAGAACCCCCCCATCCCCTCCACCCGAAAACCTCCGGACTTACCTGGACGGAAACGCGCAGAAAAGTCCAATCAGTTATTTAAATCCACAGTCCCACGCGCGCTGCCGCTGCTGCCTTTCTTCTTCTTCTTCTTCTGCTGCTCCTCACACAGCGCGCTGCGGCCAGGTGGCGGCGGGAGCGGTCCGCACAGGTACAGACGGCACGCGTCCAAAAGTGAAATAATAATCCGGATCAGAGAGCGGAGCGGCGCGGCGCGTCTCCCCCATTCACACACAGCCTGCCTCGGCTTGGCTCGGCTCGGTCTGCCCCTGCTCCGCCACAGCCAGCCCCCCATCTGGACCGTACCACTCTACACCCGAGGGGGGGGGGGAAGGGGGCGGGTCAGTTAGAGGAGGTCAATCAAACCAATTAACTGACAGTGAGGCGGCTCATTAAAGGCGCAGTCCCCGGCTCGTGATGTGTGTGCCGATAAAAAGGAAAAGCTCAGTCTGGATTTCACGGTAAAATAGCAGGAACGGTGTGTTTGGAGGTCGGTGAACAGCTGTTCCACCCCTATAGAAAGCGTCCTTTGGTTCAGTCCAGCTCCTTTAATCTGCTGTTTTTCTCCTCCTAAAGCCAGATGTGGAGAGAGCCCTGACTCACAGAGAGAGAGATGGAGAGAGATATATAGAGATATATAGAGATATATAGGGATATATAGAGAGATGAATATGTAGAGATGAGTGAGGAGATGCATGAAAAACCAGATGAAAGGAGAAAAATCGCAGGACAAAAAGCCGAACAACACCGATATGTTTCCAGTTTCATAAAGCCTCTCCAGTGCCAGTGATGTCACAGCGCACTCCAGGGTGTGTCAGTACACTGTGACATCACTGTTGGGTGTGGCCAACCACGGCGCTCAGTGGTGCTGGCTGTGGTCAGACAGTAACTCAACCCTAAATCCGGTTTTTGACTCAGTGAATTAGAAGTTGATTCTGGTCCGAGTCTATGATGTTCATTTTTGTTGCTCACTACTTCGGTTCTTTACAGCCGAGCTAGCAGCGCAGCGACGCTGTATTTAGGCACTGTGGTGCTTTGAGCTAAATGCTAACATCAGCATGCTAACATGCTCACAATGACAATGCTAGCATGCTGATGTTTAGCTGGTATAATGTTTACCATGTTCACCATCTCACGAAAGCAGTAATTCGAGCCGCGACCTTCGACCTCTGACCTTCAGCCTCTTAACTAACTGATTTCCTGCTGTTGAAGCCGGCTCTGAACCCTTAACACGCTCACAGTGACAACGCTAACATGCTAGCATGCTGAAGTTCAGCAGCTATAATGTTCACCATCGTAGCTTAGCGTGTTAGCATGCTAACATTGGCTAGTTAGCAGTAAACACAGAGCGCAGCTGAGGCTGATGGGAGCGTCATCAGCTCTGCAGGTCAGAAACCAAAGTGTCGGACACGTTAACATGTCGACCTGATGGTGGCGCTAGATGGAAAGTCAGAGGATCAGCAGAGTTATTACAGTTCATCCTGAGGGGAGCATGAGCGATGTTTCATCACAGTTAGCAGGTCAAAGGCAGCGGTGCAGGAGCCTCCGGAGGAATCGCTACGAGGCGCAAGGTGAGGGTCACATGACATCATACCTTTCAGTAGCCTTGCTAACTCATACTATACTGTAAGAAGCTAATCAGTGCTAGCACTGCTAATGTTAGCTCGGCTACACCTGTCGCTAACGTCGCCCTGTTGTCATGGATGAGCACGTTTATCTTTTTATGTGACGTAAAAAAAATATATATAATATTGTTACGTTAAAACACTAGTGATCCACTAAAAACAGATTTACGTCATATTGATAACTTTGTTAAATAAAAAAGGTGTTTTCACATTTACACGGTTTATCTACAAACAGTGAAGTACACAATACACACACACGTGATGAGAGACAGGTAGACAGACAGGTAGAGGGTTAGTCAGACGGTCAGCGATCATGTCTGTCTGTATGAAAATATCATTTTTCAACATATTTCCTGCAAGTATAATTTTTATTAAGCTGTATTTTATTATAAAGTGCACTAATTTTAAATTACATTTTTAACTGAGCTTAAGTTTGTTTTCTGTACTAATGCAGTGTTAGTTTGAGTTTTTAAAAGTACATTCTTAATTAGTGTATTCTACGAATTTTCACCATTTAGAGAATAAAATGACGTTTTCATTAAACTTAAGTTGTTGTTGGTAAGCAGAAGTGTGCAATATAATGTCATCCATAACGTCATGTCTTAAATACAGTTTTTTAATATTATATATTTAATTAGTAAATGCAACTTAAGTGGCTTCACTTGAACACAACTCGATGCGTGCTAATGTTGAACACATATAAAGTATTCGAAATAACATAACCGGCTACTTCTCGTAGCTCGCTAGCTTAAGAGGCAGCGGGGCACGTGATTGGCCGAAAGGTGAGAGGGCCGGCATTATGACATAATAAAAGTGTCAGAGCCTCAAACCCCGCCCCCTCTCTTCTCGCCTTCACACAGCGGACCAATCGCGGCGCGACTGTCCCGCCCGAGCTGGCTGCTTTCTGACTTCCTGTCCCGAAGACTTGAAATAAAAGCGTCAGATAATCTGCAAACGCCTGGACGCGGCCTCAGCGGCAGACTCAGTGTTTCCACAGCAGCTGGAGCCTGAAATAACCCAGCCTCGGGGCCGGGTTCAGGTTCAGGTTTAGACTGGGGTTAGATCCTGCGTGGCTCTGGGCTGCAGGCAGGAGGTTCACCCTGTAATCAGCTCTGAGTTTGACAGCTCTGGTTTTGCCTTCTCCCGCTTTCTTTCTCCCTTTCTCTGTAATTTTCTTAATTGAAGCCACTCGAGGGGTCTGGCCCTCTCCTCTCCTCGTCTTCGTCTTTTCTGTTCTTTCCTCTTCTGCTTCCTTCGCCGTGCCTTCAGTTTGTCAAGTCCGTTTTATTCACGCGGCCCGATATCACGAATCACAGCACGAACACTAAATCTGTTGGGAGAGAGTCTAAAGGCTGTTTCCGACTTGACGTCAGCAGCAGACCAAACGTTTAATTTAACTTTGTCTTAATGTTTCTGCCATGTTGAGACGACTCCTGTTCCCTGCCTCCTGCACGTTTAAAAAAAGTCTAAATCTACTAAATAAACTAAATAAAGTGTATCGTGTTATTTGTTGCTTCCTCCTGTGTGCGCTGACGTAAAGGCGAGCTGCTGTGACAAAGAGTTTCCCCTCGGGGATCAATAAAGGGTTTCTGATTCTGATAAATCAGTGCAAAAAGAGCTTCCTGTCCGAGGCGTGGACGCTGTGCGTGGATGAAACCAGAAGCAGACTGAGTGAATAACCGCTGACGTCATGAAGAGCTGAGAGCATCAGCTGTGTGTGGAGCGATGAGGAGGCTGGAGCCTTCCTCACGTGAACACGTGAAGCCGCCAGAAACGTCACGTTTCCCATCGTCTGAGCTTTTAGTGACGTCGTCTCGCTGCGTCCTCTTCTTCTTCTTCTTCTTCTGCGCTGCTTTTAACGGCAGCGGCTGGAGGATCGGCTCCGCCAGCTGTTCACCTCCATCAGCCAATCAGCTCGCGTTCTCGCAGCAGCAGCAGGTCGGGTTTTAACTTCCTGGAATTTGGATGGAAACTTGACTAATGAGGAAATCATTAAAGGAGGAGGACTACAGACCCCCCCTCCCCCCTCTCTCCCCCTCCCCCCCTCTCACCCCCTCCCCCCCATCTCACCCCCACTCTCTCTCTCTCTCTTCAGTGTAAATTGATGCCGATCGGCCGTTAATCTTTTAAGTCGGCGTGAAACAGCCAGCAGCATGCATGACAATAGACCTCTGTCTGTGTGTGTGTGTGTGTGTGTGTGTGTGTGTGTGTGAGTGTGTGTGTGTGTGTGTGTGTGTTTGCGAGCGTGAGTGTGTGTGAGAGAGAGAGTGTGTGTTTGTGGTTGCAGGCCTACTGTATGCTTCCTTCTTTACATCACTGCTACTATTACAAAACACATCTGGCCCCTGTGTGTGTGTGTGTGTGTGTGTGTGTGTGTGTGTGTGTGTGTGTGTGTGTGTGTGTGTGTGTGTGTGTGTGTGTGTGTGTGTGTGTGTGTGAGTGTGTGCAGCTGTTAGTTAAATCCTGAGTGGAGTTTACGAGGTCAAAGCCGCAGAGCAGAACAAATTTTCTGTGTCTCTGTCTTTATTTATTTTTACTTCTCTGAGGTTTATCTGATATCCAACACATCTGTGTGTGTGTGTGTGTGTGTGTGTGTGTGTGTGTGTGTGTGTGTGTGTTACACACAGTTTTATCAACCAAAACCAAAACAGACTGAAAGCAGAAAGCACGGCTGATCACTCTTCACGTTCCTTTTCACTTCTTTGAAACCCTTCCTCGAGTTTCCAGCTGTGAAATCTTTAACTCAGAGTGAAACCGTAAAAACTCCTGGGTATCGAACATGCGACCTTCTGTGTCCACCTGCTGTTTCAGAACCAGAACAGAGAACTTTCTTTGTCCTGTCCCGTGCAAACATCCTCATCTGCAGACTAACTCGGACCCAAAGCTGTCGGATAAACGTAGTGAAGAGAAGAAGTACAAGATCTCAAGATCTCAGAAAGAAAAGAGCGTGAAAAGTACCTCCAAACTGCACTAAAGTACAAGTACCTCCAAACTGCACTAAAGTACAAGTACCTCCAAACTGCACTAAAGTACTCCAAAGTGCACTAAAGTACCTACCTCCAAACTGCACTAAAGTACAAGTACCTCCAAACTGCACTAAAGTACCTCCAAACTGCACTAAAGTACAAGTACCTCCAAACTGTACTAAAGTACAAGTACCTCCAAACTGCACTAAAGTACAAGTACCTCCAAACTGCACTAAAGTACCTCCAAACTGCACTAAAGTACAAGTACCTCCAAACTGCACTAAAGTACACGTACCTCCAAACTGCACTAAAGTACACGTACCTCCAAACTGTACTAAAGTACACGTACCTCCAAACTGTACTAAAGTACAAGTACCTCCAAACTGCACTAAAGTACAAGTACCTCCAAACTGCACTAAAGTACAAGTACCTCCAAACTGCACTAAAGTACAAGTACCTCCAAACTGCTACAAGTACTCCAAACTGCACTAAAGTACAAGTACCTCCAAACTCCAAACTGCACTCCAAAGTACCTCCAAACTGCACTAAAGTACAAGTACCTCCAAACTGTACTAAAGTGCCTACTCCAAACTGCACTAAAGTACCTCCAAACTGCAAACTGCACTCCAAACTGCACAAGTACCTCCAAACTGCACTAAAGTACAAGTACCTCCAAACTGCACTAAAGTACAAGTACCTCCAAACTGCACTAAAGTACACGTACCTCCAAACTGCACTAAAGTACAAGTACCTCCAAACTGCACTAAAGTACCTCCAAACTGCACTAAAGTACCTCCAAACTGCACTAAAGTACCTCCAAACTGCACTAAAGTACCTCCAAACTGCACTAAAGTGCAAGTACCTCCAAACTGCACTAAAGTACAAGTACCTCCAAACTGCACTAAAGTACCTCCAAACTGCACTAAAGTACAAGTACCTCCAAACTGCACTAAAGTACACGTACCTCCAAACTGCACTAAAGTACACGTACCTCCAAACTGTACTAAAGTACACGTACCTCCAAACTGTACTAAAGTACAAGTACCTCCAAACTGCACTAAAGTACAGTACCTCCAAACTGTACTAAAGTACAAGTGCCTCCAAACTGCACTAAAGTACAAGTACCTCCAAACTGCACTAAAGTGTACCTCCAAACTGCACTCCAAACCTCCAAACTGCACTAAAGTACTACAAAGTACCTCCAAACACTAAAGTACAAGTACCTCCAAACTGCACTAAAGTAAAGTACCTCCAAACTGCACTAAAGTACCTCCAAACTGCACTAAAGTACAAGTACCTCCAAACTGCACTAAAGTACAAGTACCTCCAAACTGCACTCCAAAAGTGCTGCACTAAAGTACCTCCAAACTGCACTACCTCCAAACTGCACAAGTACCTCCAAACTGCACTCCAAACTGCACTAAAGTACAAGTACCTCCAAAACTAAAGTACTCCAAAGTGCAAGTACCTCCAAACTGCACTAAAGTACAAGTACCTCCAAACTGCACTAAAGTACAAGTACCTCCAAACTGCACTAAACTAAAGTACCTCCAAACTGCCTCCAAAACTGCACTAAAGTACAAGTACCTCCAAACTGTACTAAAGTACAAGTACCTCCAAACTGTACTAAAGTGCAAGTACCTCCAAACTGTACTAAAGTGCAAGTACCTCCAAACTGCACTAAAGTGCAAGTACCTCCAAACTGCACTAAAGTACACGTACCTCCAAACTGCACTAAAGTACAAGTACCTCCAAACTGCACTAAAGTACCTCCAAACTGCACTAAAGTACAAGTACCTCCAAACTGTACTAAAGTACCTCCAAACTGCACTAAAGTACACGTACCTCCAAACTGCACTAAAGTACCTCCAAACTGCACTAAAAACTGCAAACTAAAGTACCTCCAAACTGCACTAAAGTACCTCCAAACTGCACTAAAGTACACGTACCTCCAAACTGCACTAAAGTACAAGTACCTCCAAACTGTACTAAAGTGCAAGTACCTCCAAACTGCACTAAAGTACACGTACCTCCAAACTGCACTAAAGTACCTCCAAACTGCACTAAAGTACACGTACCTCCAAACTGCACTAAAGTACAGCACGTGAGTAAATGCGTCTGTAAGATAATAGATGTTTACAGCTTGGTGTGGAGTTATTCTGCCCTCTAGTGGCCAAACAGAGAAGAATAGTATCAGTGTTCGAGGTTTGCCCTGAGTGTAGTCTGACAGGACGGTCGGCCTGCGAGCCTGAATTCGGGGCACAAGCGTCGGGGGGGGGGGGGTAGACTGGAAGCTGTGCTCATGGGCACTTTGGCAGATCACGCGGTCTCCGTCCCGCGGGGACGGGACGGCCGCCAGGCTTGGTGCTGAGGTGGTTTCCATGGTTACCGCTGAGCCTCGCTCTGACCTGGTTGTTCAAAAAAAAAAAAAACAATGAGGGAAAACTTCAAAGAGGAGCTGCTCAGTTGCCTAGCAACAAGGCTCAGTGGCAGGACTGCGCTCCCCCTCCCCCTTTCTTGCTCCCTCCCCGTCTTGCTCCCTCCCCCTCTCTCTCCGCCCCCCTTCTCCCCCTTTCTTGCTCCCTTCCCCCCCCCCCCTCTCTCCCCCTCGCTCCTCCCCTCTCTTGCCCCCTCGCTGTTCATCGCTCTCTCTCTTGCATCACTATCAGTCTGTTCCCATCTCTCTTTTCATCACTTTCTCTCTCCCTCTCTCTCCAGTATCTCGTTCTCTTACATCACTCTCTCCCCCTCCTTCCCCTCCCTCCCCCCTCTCCCCCTTACTCTCTCTTTGTCTGTTTCAGTGTCTCTCGTTCTCTCACTCATCTAAAGTTGCTCCCCCCTCTCTCCCCCTCTCTCTCTCTGTTTTCCATCGCTCTCCCCCTCCTCTCTCCCCCTCTCTCTCCCCTCTCTCTCTGTTTTCCATTCTCTCTCCCTCTTTCTCTCCATCTCTCTCTCCCCCCCCTCTCTCTCTCTCGCTCTCCATCGCTCTCCTCTCTCTCTCTGTTTTCCATCGCTCCCCCTCTCTCTCCTCTCTCTCCCCCTCTCCCCTCTCTCCCTCTCTCTCTGTTTTCCTGCTCTCCCCCTCTCTCTCCTCTCTCTCCCCTCTCTCGCTCTCTCTCTCTGTTTTCCTCTCTCTCTCTGTTTTCCATCGCTCTCCCCCTCTCTCCTCTCTCTCTCTCTCTCTCCCCTCTCTCTCTGTTTTCCATCGCTCTCCCCCTCTCCCCTCTCTCCCTCTCTCCCCCCTCTCTCTCTCTTTTCCATCGCTCTCCCCCTCTCTCTCCCCTCTCTCTCCCCCTCTCCCCTCTCTCTCTCTCTCCATCGCTCTCCCCTCTCTCTCTGTTTTCCATCGCTCTCCCCTCTCTCTCTCTCTCTCTCTCTCTCTCCCCTCTCTCTCTCTCTCTCTCTCTCTCTCTCTCTCTCTCTCCCCTCTCTCTCTCCCCTCTCTCTCTCTCCCCCCTCTCTCTCTCCTCTCTCCCCCTCTCTCTCCCCTCTCTCCTCTCTCTCCCCTCTCTCTCTGTTTTCCATCGCTCTCCCCCTCTCTCCCCTCTCTCTCTCCCCTCTCTCCCTCTCTCCCCTCTCTCTGTTTTCCATCTCTCCTCTCTCTCTCTCTCTCTCTCGCTCTCCCCTCTCTCTCCTCTCTCTCCCCCTCTCTCTCCCTCTCTCCCCCCTCTCTCTCTCCCCTCTCCATCCTCTCTCCCCTCTCTCTCTCCTCTCTCTCTCCCTCTCTCTCTCTCTCTCTCCTCTCTCCCCTCTCTCTCTGTTTTCCATCGCTCCCTCTCTCTCCCTCCTCTCTCTCTCCTCTCTCTCTCTTTTCCATTTTCCCTCTCTCTCCTCTCTCCCCTCTCTCTCGCTCTATTTTTCCCTCTCTCTCCCCTCTCCTCTCTCTCTCTCTCCCTCTCTCCTCTCTCTCCCTCTCTCTCCCCTCTCCCCTCTCTCTCCCCCTCTCTCTCTCCCTCTCTCCCCTCTCTCCCCTCTCCCCTCTCTCGCTCTATTTTTCCATCTCTCTCCCCCTCTCTCTCCTCCTTCTCCCCCTCTCTGTTTTTCCATCGCTCTCTCTCCCCTCTCTCTCCCCTCTCTCCCCCCTCTCTCTCTGTTTTCCATCGCTCTCCCCCCCTCTCTCTCCCCTCTCTCTCCCCCCTCTCTCCCCCTCTCTCTGTTTTTCAATCCCTCTCTCTCTCTCTCCCCTCTCCCTCTCTCCCCTCTCTCGCTCTATTTTTCCATCTCTCTCCCCCCTCTCTCTCCTCCTTCTCCCCCTCTCTGTTTTTCCATCGCTCTCTCCCCCTCTCCCCCCCTCCCCCTCTCTTCTGGTGTCACATGGTTTGGTCGTCTTTACAAACATTCAGTTTGGCATCTTAAGATGTTTGAAGTGTGTTTACATCTGCAACATCTTAAAGGCCCAGTTGGAGTTAGAAAGGCTACAGGCTACGTTAGCCGCTACTAGCATAACACGCCCGAATCTCACACTCAGCTGTCAGAGGAAGAGTTGCATTGTGGGTAATGTAGGCGGCAGGTTTTGATAAGGAAGAAGAATGCACTCTCAGCCTGTGGTTATCCTACTTGGGCTCTCAACAAAGTTAAAAGAGCCAAAAAACAGGACAAAAGTGTAACAGAACCAAGAAGGAACGGTGTCTCCATTCCTTATGTATCTGGACTGTCTGAAAAACTACAAAGGATCTTTAGACAGCACGATGTTCCTGTTTTCTTTAAACCAGGCAACACTTTCAGACCCTAAGGACAAGATGCCCACACAAAAACAGAGCAATGTAGTTTACTCTATTCAATGCAGTGAGGAAAACTGCAAAGAACGGTACACAGGTGAGACCAAACAGCCACTTCACAAAAGACTTTATCAGCACAGACGACACGCTAACTCAGGATTACAGAGCGCCGTGCGTTCGCATCTAAAAGCTACAAACCGCACATTTGAAGACAGCGAGGTGGAGAGTCTAAGTAGAGAGAAGAGTTGGTTTGAAAGACGAGTCAAAGAAGCCATTTTTGTGAAAAAAGAAAACCCCTCTTTAAACAGAAATGGTGGTCTGAGATTCAATCTGCCCAAAGTTTACCACAGTGTATTAACACCGTGGTCAAGCCAATCACATGCTAATCAGGTACTTAACAGTGATGAGGGAGGTGCAGCCAGAAAACAACAGGCCTGATTATTGATTACTGGGCCATCATGGAAACTATTAGGTCAGTTTCAGGTGAAACTAGGCAGAGTAAACAGCAGATACTCAGGTAGACTCCTCCCTGAGGGCGGGGCTTATGTAACACAGAGTAGCTTAAATTTCTGAGTTCAGACCATTTTCACAATTGAGAATGACTTCCAGATGGGAGCCGAAACGTCTTGATTCTGAAAACAGCGTCCAGACGACTGCGACTGAAACCTTTTCTACGATGGAGCACTGCTGGACGAATGAGGGACGACACCGTCTTATAAGGAAGAAGAAGCTTAATTCAGAGTCAGCGAGCTTAATCAATTATTATTAAACATCTGAAATGAGCACCAGCTTCCTCCTGATCCCGCCTCTGTCTAATACAAGCCAACGGGTGTAAAAAGAACCAATAAAAACAGCAGGATTCATGGCCGAGTAGCCAATCAGGACCTCACACAGGGAGACTGTCGCTGTTAATATTTCAGAGATCAATAACTGAATCTCATCGTTAGAGACTTTTTAGCCGCTCTCTTCCGTCTTTGAAGAAATAAATTGTTAAATTAGCTGAAATGTTTGCGTTATCAAAACGAGGGGTTTTATTCAGCTTCTTCCTGTTTACATCTGGCTGTGGTACGGTGGCCTCTGCTGGACGCACGGTGGCGTCTGCGAGACGCACGGTGGCCTCAGCGGGACGCACGGTGGCCTCAGCGGGACGCACGGTGGCCTCAGCGGGACGCACAGTGGCCTTTTTGTTGTGAAACGTAACGTTCGCTACGTTCACGCCTGGCGTCCACAGACTCGGGGAAAACGCTGCTGGGTCTCGTCAGTCGGGACGTGTCCTTCGCTGATTCGTCACGCCCCCATCATGTGACCATTTTCCAGAAGAAAACAACCATCGTCAGCCTTGACTAGCGGCGGTTAATCCAACATGGACACGACTCTTTACGTGGACGTGTGAGGGTTTTAAAATGTCTCCTTTAATTTCCACGACCACTCAGCGTTACTCCATCTCTGTGGGCTCTCCGCCATCGAAACAGCCAACAGCCATGACCCGAGTGTGTGTGTGTGTGTGTGTGTTTGTGCACGTCCCCACAACGCAAATCATTACAGGGCGAAGACTTGGTTTAAGGTTCGGAAAAGGTTAGGATAAGGTTAGAAAAAGGTTAGAAAAAGATTAGGAAAAGGTTAGGATAAGGTTAGAAAAAGGTTAGGGTAAGGTTCGGAAAAGGTTAGGGTAAGGTTAGAAAAAGGTTAGGAAAAGGTTAGGGTAAGGTTAGGGTAAGGTTAGAAAAGGGTTAGGACAAGGTTAGGACAAGGTTAGGGTAAGGTTAGGGTAAGGTTAGAAAAGGGTTAGGACAAGGTTAGGACAAGGTTAGGGTAAGGTTAGGGTAAGGTTAGAAAAGGGTTAGGAAAAGGTTAGGAAAAGGTTAGGGTAAGGTTAGAAAAGGGTTAGGAAAAGGTTAGGAAAAGGTTAGGGTAAGGTTAGGGTAAGGTTAGGGTAAGGTTAGAAAAGGGTTAGGAAAAGGTTAGGAAAAGGTTAGGGTAAGGTTAGGGTAAGGTTAGGGTAAGGTTAGAAAAGGGTTAGGAAAAGGTTAGGGTAAGGTTAGAAAAGGGTTAGAAAAAGGTTATAGTAAGGTTAGGCTAAAGTTAGGACAAGGTTAGGGTAAGTCTTCAGGAAATGAATGTAAGTCAATGTAATGTCCTCTGAAGTGATGGAAACACTACGTGTGTGTGTGTGTGTGTGTGTGTGTGTGTGTTGGTAACTATTGGCAATAAATGAGTGTGCTTTGTGGCAAAGTGGCAGCACACACACACACACACACACACACACACACTCAGCTGGCAGTGAGAGAGTTGCACTTAGTGGTTTTTGAGAATCAGAACGAGTGACAGACAAGTGTGTGTGTGTGTGTGTGTGTGTGTGTGTGTGTGTGCAGCAAAGCATGATGGGAGTGCAGGAAGGTCCTGTGGCTGCAAAGGATTAACACACACACACACACACACACACACACACACACAACCTGTACAACATGCTGTAACTGTGTCTCTGTGTGTTTTCATTGTGTGTGTGTGTGTGTGTGTGTGTGCTGAATCACCTCTGCTATCTTTCGTAACCTGATTCAGATCTGATGATGTCACACACACACACACACACACAGTCCAGTCATGCCAAAGGTTTAATTGAAACCACCTTCTTCCTCCCTCCGTGTGTGTGTGTGTGTGTGTGTTCTTTCTCTTCCTTTACACTCGTCTTGGCTCTGCATACTGCTTCACCGCGCGTGTGTGTGTGTGTGTGTCTTCATCATCTTACTGTATCACACACACACACACACACACACACACACACACACACAGTGGTGTTTCATGTTGCTCTGCTGCCTCCTGGTGGTCAGAAGCGGAACTGCGAGACTCGACCTGCAGAAACCAGGTTTAACAAAATCCACTTTACGTACGAAAGGTCAGCTGACCCGTCTGCTCAGCCGCTGTGTAATGAGAAAATAACCCCCTGATGACGTCATGACGATGTGTTTCGGCGTGGGTTTTAGTGACTACACATCTTCAACTGAAAGTCTGCGTTACGAACTGGAGGCCGTTTAGCGGGCAGGGAGACGAAGGGGAACCAGAACTTCCAGGTTCTGATCCACAAGTCGGAAAACCTCGCTCAAAATCCCGCTGACATTTGTAACAAACAGAGTCGTTCTCAACAGCATGTCGTGTTCGTATGTTTAGATGGAGGACAGTAGTTTTTATTTTTGTTTATTCAATATCAATGTTTTTTTAGCTGCATTTAACGAACACCATTTCCCATAAGCCCACAGACCATCACAGACAGAAGAGGCGAGTCGAGGGTTAGTTCACGTCTGTAATAATGAGTTATTTTAAACACACACATTTGACACACATGTAAAATTCTTCTCAGGCAGTTTGTCAGAGTATCAAAAAACAATAATTTATAAGCGACACAAGCACTGCAGCGCAGATGTTTAGCATGAAGACCTGCTGTTTTCATCAGGGGAACGGGACAGGTCCTGGTCCGATCACACCAGGACATCAGCTCACACACAACCGGCCTCGCAGTCCAGCTCGATCCAAAAGAATCCCGCACTGATCCAGTCCCGTCTGACACTCTACTGTAAACCAGCAAAATCCAGTTTAGCCAGTTCATCTCTCCAGTCGGCTCCACTCAGCTGGAGGGTCTCTGGGTCCTCTGGGCTTCTGAACGCGACAGTTGAACCCTGAAAAATACCAAAAATACATTTAAATACACAAATCAACCACAAATACACAAATCCAGCGTCAGACACGGAGCTAAAGGAGCAGTCCAGCACTTGGTAAACCCTCTGGCTCTCTGTCCCCAGTCAGATCAGAAGATGGACGTCCTTTTCGGTAACGCCACTTTGTTAGGTACACCTGTAAAATCTATCCAATACAACAGCTCCGCCATAAGCTCCGCCTTTACGCAGTTAATAAAGTTCGGCTCTGAAAATGTCTCCATTTTACATCTGTGTTTCTACAGCTGTTCAGTGACAGCATGCAGAGGATTTCTCAAAATGATGCACTGTTCCTTTAAACCCCGAAGGCAGACTGTACAGGTGTACTGACCGATACCGCCAGGTGAACACAGGCTGCTCATGTCCGAGACCGAAGAGGAGAAATCTTCATAATCGTCGTCTGCTGTTGAAAGAGGTTCAGCTGGAAGAGACGAGAGTCACTGATTCATCTCATTTCTTTCCCTCCGTCTGTCCCCCCGCCCATCGTCCTTCCCTCTCCCCCTTACCTGCAATCAGGTTGTATTCTCCATCGTTGCCTAGCGACGGCGGCCCCTCCCCCAGCCTGTGATTGGCTGGAACTGCCGTGTCGTAGATGGGTGCGGCGTGCTGCAGGGTGAGCGGTCTAGCTCGGGGCGTGACGGTGCTGTAGACGGCAGCCGCCGACGCTCCCGCGGGGTCGTTGTCATAGTGATGGGACGGGGGCAGGGACCTGAGGGTTAATTGTCATGAAGCTGGGGGTAAAAAGCTCGCTCGAAACTGCGGAAGCACACTTCTGCCAGAAAAAGAAAACTGTGAAAAGTTGCTAACAAGAAATACAAAAATACTCATGGTGTGACTTTCTAAAGGGCGACACACAGCAGCTGTGTAAACCCCCCCCCCCACGCTGTTCTCTAAGGAAGCTGCAACAGGAAGCAACTGCTCGGTTTCGCCACCGTCTTACTTCATCGGGACGTTTGCGACTGGAGGGTCAGTCAAAATTATGAGACCATTATGTTTACCATCATAACTTTACCGGTTTAAAAAGTCATGATGTTGACTTTGTGTCTCATAATGTTTTGTTTTCTCTGACATTTAATCTGCTTCCATTATAAAACAAAAAGAGTCTGTGTAAGGAAATAAATAAAAAGTAAATTAAAAGTCCTTATAAACTCACGCGAATCTAAAAACAGACTGAAGGTTTTGCAGCAGCGTCAGAGGTTTGGTTTTCTCCCGGACTTCCCATCGATTTGCACTTTTGTGCGGTTTTAAAGACGCTTCGTGATCTCAAAATACCATTTCATTAAACTCCGCTACAAAATATAAGAACACAAGGCACCGTGTTTTGCACTGCCTCAAACTTAAGGTGCGTCTTTACCTGCTGGATCTGGGCGTGGCTACAAGAGAGTAGTTGGGGCTCGGTGAAGATGGGTGGTGGTGTTTGGGCTTGTTGACCACAGCGTATGTGTCACTCATGTCAATCTGCTGTGACTGTCTGTATACACAAGGAGAGAGAGAGAGGTGCTGATCAACGACTGCTAGCTGCTAACAGCACGTAGCTAATATCGCAGACTGCGTTTTTACATTTCTGTTTGTGCACAGAGCAAATAAACAAGACACAACGTGCTAATCGGTGAGCTTTAGAGGTGTTCGTAGGTGCATTTCTGAAGTTTAGATAGAGTCGGACTAGCTGTTTCTCCCTTATGCTAAGCTAGGCTAACCACGTCCTGACTCCAGCTCCGTACTAAACTCACTTCTCTCTGATAGAGAATGAGTATTTCCCAAAATGTTGAACTGCTGCTTTAAACTGAATCACTGGAATAGATGTAACCATAAACGCACACGTTTAAGATTTTAACACAAGAAGAGACTTTCAAAGCCAAGACCTTCAGCTTTACGTAAACTCCTCTTCAGATAAAATGTCCAGTGTCGACGTGTGAAGACTATTGCGATCGCAGGGGAGGAAGATTTCTCTTGAGCCGTTTGTATAGTTCCTCAGAAACAAAACACCAGCTGCACCATTTCATTTCTGATCCGATGCAGATCTGCGGGTTTGCTTTGTTTAAGAGAAATGGCCGCCACAGGAGCTAGCTACCATGCTAAAGCTTCTTAGCTAGCTAGGCAGCACCAGAAACTTGCTAACATCTGGTGATGTTGTCCCTCTGTTTCTGTGTCTAACACTGCGTTCATGCCGCGCCGCCCAAACGTAACTTTGCACCAAAGATGGTCTTTTT
Source organism: Siniperca chuatsi (assembly GCF_020085105.1). Taxonomy (NCBI): domain Eukaryota; kingdom Metazoa; phylum Chordata; class Actinopteri; order Centrarchiformes; family Sinipercidae; genus Siniperca; species Siniperca chuatsi. The sequence continues at coordinate 30,135,926 of NC_058051.1, read as the reverse complement.
TTTTTTTAAGTGCCGGCGTCGCGTACAGTCGGCCGTGGGAGCCAATCAGGAACGAGACTTCTGACCTGTGACGACAGCAGCCAGCGATAGCAAGCAGAAGCTAAGAGACGAAAGAATGGCCACATCAATGCCACCTGGAGACGGCACAGGAAACGTGGTTCACGACGTTAAGCTGAATGGGAACTGGGACGCATCTTTGGACTTCTGAACTTCAGGTACCACAATGCACTGCAGGACTGAATCTCCACATCGGGAGCTTGAAGGAACAGACTGAGCCAGCTATAGTCAGCAGTGAACCGTCACATAATGTCAGTTTAACGCTGCTGCACATTTACATCCCAGCAGGAAGTCACGCCGCTCTCAACTTCCTGCTCGGGCCGTGTGACCACAGTAGCCATGGCAACACTGATTGTAATCTGTGCTGCCAAAACCACATAGGCCGAACGCTCACAGTACAGCCACACAGGAGGCAACGTCTGGTTACTCACTGATCTGTTTCTAATCTCATCATCATCATCATCATCATCTCATTGTTTCCTCTCTTCTTATTTCTGCTTTCCTCTCTCATTTCTCACATCCTCTTCCTCCTTCTTCTTCTTCTTCTTCTTCTTCTTCTTCTTCCTCTCTTCTGTTTTCACCTCATCTCAACTTCTCTTTTCATCCTGTCCTCTTCCTCTCTCTGGTGTCGACCCCTCACCTGTCCCCCTATTCTCACCTCCTTCTCCTTCCTCACCTGTTCTCTGTCCTCTTCCTTTACTTTTCTTCTACACCTGTTTTTTTTATTTATTTCTTCCCTCCTCTTCTCTCTCATTTCTCCACTCCTCTAAACCTTCTTTTCCTCCTCCTCCTCCTCCTCCTCCTCCTCCTCCTCCTCCCGCTCCATTTCCATGGTAACGTGGTAACATATGGGGATGGAGGGATGGAAAAGGAAGGTGAGAAAGTGTTAATTTAACACCTTTGGGTGAAACATCCTGTCTGTCTGCCTCTCTGCCAGCAGACAGATAGGATGGATATAGATAGATATAGAGACAGACAGGCAGAGAGACAGACAGAGAGACAGAGAGACAGACAGAGACAGAGAGACAGACAGAGACAGACAGAGACAGACAGGCAGACAGACAGACAGACAGACAGAGACAGAGAGACAGACAGAGAGAGAGACAGAGAGAGAGAGACAGACAGAGAGACAGACAGAGACAGACAGAGACAGAGACAGACAGACAGGCAGACAGACAGAGAGACAGACAGACAGAGACAGAGAGACAGACAGGCAGACAGACAGACAGACAGAGAGACAGACAGAGAGACAGACAGACAGACAGACAGGCAGGCAGACAGACAGGCAGACAGACAGACAGACAGACAGAGAGAGAGACAGACAGGCAGAGAGACAGACAGAGACAGACAGACAGACAGAGAGAGAGACAGACAGGCAGAGAGACAGACAGACAGACAGACAGACAGACAGACAGACAGACAGACAGAGAGAGAGACAGACAGACAGACAGACAGACAGAGACAGAGAGACAGGCAGGCAGACAGACAGGCAGACAGACAGACAGAGACAGACAGACAGACAGACAGACAGAGAGACAGACAGACAGACAGAGAGAGAGACAGACAGACAGACAGACAGAGACAGAGAGACAGACAGAGTCAGACAGACAGGCAGGCAGACAGACAGAGAGACAGACAGACAGACAGAGACAGACAGACAGACAGACAGACAGACAGACAGACAGACAGAGAGACAGACAGACAGGTAGCTACCTGTTGCAGGAGGAAGCAGGTGATCTTCTGGTTTTCTTCTCTGGTTTCTTCGGCTGCAGACAGACAGGAAGCAGGAAGTCTTAAAAAGCATCGATTCCAGATTCGAGGCCTTCGACGGAGTGAAAGACTCCTTCAGGTTCCTTCGGCCCGCCGTATTGTTCCAGCGCTCTGACCTGGAGTGGACCTCAGATCGATTCTTCTACCGATTGATCCTTACCTGCTGCGTATTCTGCTCATCCTTAATGATTACTTAATGATGTCATTAGGGATTATTGTTATATACGGCTGATAAGTACTGACAAAAATGTGTGTTATATAAATATTTCTGTAAATGTAAATAATTCAGTGCTCTTCACTGACAGCTGTCATGTTTTGCTGACTGGTATGATGGAGAAACAGGTGTTGAAGTCTCTGTGGCAGGAAAAGGTCTAAATTTGAACTCCGTGAACCTGAAGGTCAAACTGGCACAAACGACAGTTATTAAAACGGTCAAACTGGACGACTTTACGGTAAAAAGGCAACATCGCCAACTACGCCGAGTTCATCCGTTAACTGACCGGAAAGGAAGCATTCGGACGACGTTTCTCACTGATTTTATTCTTGTATCTTCGTTTTTATCGTTTGATTTGTGTAAAGCACTTTGCAACGCCAGTTTGGAAAGTGCTTTACAATTAAACTTCATTATTATACTTATTCCCATCGTCGTCACTGATTGTGCCTTCAACAACACAGAGTCGGTTTTTTACATTTCACAAAACAGCAACACGACATTAAAAAGTTAAAAACGCATTTTTAAATTGAAGCAAAGGAAAAGCAGTGGTGCAATGTAACGGAGTACTTTACTGTCCTGCTTCCGCTACTTTACTGCACTACATTCATCTGACGGCTGCAGTTACTTTACTGATTCAGATTTTTACACACAAAACATCTGAAGAGCTTATAAAATGTGTTTTGTTATTAATTAAACTTCCCAGCAGTTTATACAAGTTCAGCTGAATCGATCAGTCGACTGACAGGAAATGTGTTTTGACGTTTGAAGTCGTTTCTCCTGTAAATCCCTTCCTGGCTGCAGCTCCTCAGATGTGCAGATCTGCTGCTTTTCCTCTGAACGACTGTAATAACTGTGATGTTTGTTAATAACGTCGAGCTTCGGACTGTCGGTCGGACACGACGACACGCTGAAGGCGTCGCTTTGGGCTCTGGGTCGTCGTGACGGCGTTTCTCACCGTTTTCACCAGTTTTCCAAACCGATCGATGGATCAGCAGAATCAGCAGATGGATCCAGAATGAAAAGCATCATCAGCTGCAGTCCGATACAAACCGGTTCAACATGAGCTCCAGCTCCACCAGCTGCAGCAGCAACATCCTGCTTTACATTAATGCACGAGGAATAATAACCTGATGATAGAATATATAACAGCACAGCAGCCACAGGGACGCTGCACTGCTTTAATGCTTTAAGGGCTTTTTCCTGATCACACTCGCACACTTTCACTGCAGCAGAGTGTTTCACAGAGTGTGTGTTAGTGCTTTTACTGCAGCAACGGCTCTGACTACTTTCACCGGCGCTGGAACGGAGTAGAAATGTGTGTTGAAACATCAGAGTTTCCCTTTCTGACTGATTAATATGTAGTTATGTCGTCTCGCTGAGCTCCTTCTCCACAGATGAACAGACCGGAGCAGCAGCAGTGTTGCAGACTGTTAACACTCAACTGAAGCAGAGACAGAAATAAGAAAATGAAACGACGAATCACAGCGAGCTTCACGAAGCGAACACCTACCTGTCAGCATGTGGCGTCCATTAGTTCTGCGTTACTTTTAGTTGATTTCTTCCTGTTCAAAGCTACTCAGCAGACACTCTGTCTCTTTCTGCTCCCAACAATCTTCTCTCAAACTGTCTGCGGCGGTGGATTTACATACAGGAAGTCAGCTTTACGGGCCGCTTCCTCTTTCTGCTTCCTCCACCACCGACGCCAACATGCTGACTGAATGAACACTTCGTACTCAGTTTAAATGCGACTTCCCCGGTGGACTTTACCTCAGGCAGGTTTCCGTAGAGCTGGCGGCCGGCCGACTGCAGGACTCGTTCGAACATGCAGACGGCAGCCGTGAAGATGAACTCGTACTGATCCTGCAGAGCAGAAAGAGAAGTTCAGACCGTCGGCACGCTGGAGCTTTTAAAATGTCCGTCGCGGCGAAGGTTGCGGTCAGCTTTGATCTCCTCGGGGGAGGATGTGTGTCACCTCTGTTTCACCGTGCTTTAAATAACGCCACGGTGTCTCTGGGGTTTACCTCCACTCCCCCCTCACACGGGCGTAGTCGCAGATTTCAGCAAAGGAAACTAAATCTATGCAAAACCCCTTTCCCGCCTGTCCCCATCACCTGACCTTCCCCACACCTGTTCGCACTTTCCCTGCAGCATACTGTGTACGTGTGTGTGTACGTGCACACGCCTGAACGATCCCTCAGCCGGACCTCTTTTTGGGTCAGTTTGCCTGTTTTCGTCTGCCTCCCTGGTTTTGACCAGAAGTAAATGTGAACCTGTACCTGTCCTGCGTCTGGGTTCACACCTGTTTCTCTGCTGAGTGCACTAAAAAGCCTTTAATACTGCTTTGTAACACGGCGGACACCTACGTGTGTTGGCTAAAAGCCTTCATCAGGAAGGTGACGTAAAATACAGACAGTCCCTTTAATGGCACAGGTGCATTACAGGTGTGTGGATGGAGTCCAAGGGGAAGGCGGAGCCACAGAAATCCCACAGGTGATTGTAGAACAGTTATCAGTCCCTTTCTGTGACCTTCCTGTTTTCTTTTTTGGTTTAAACACTTATAGTTCATTTACTTTGTGGACCTTTTGACCCTCAGACTGTAAATAAACATGGCCGACATGACATCTGGATCGCCCCCTGGTGGCTGGCTGCAGTACAGCTCATAAGCCCCGCCCCCTCCACGTTAGCGGACGGGACAAACAGAAAAATCAAAGATGGCTTCAGTTTAGGTCGCGCTGATGTTTGTGTTTTGTCTTTCTGATAAGTTTGTTTTTTAGTTATTTGATTTTAGAAAAAAGGAGGGTTTCACGTCATGATTGACAGCTGAGGCCGGCTCTCGATTGGGTCGGCCGGGTGTGTGGGGGCGGGACCTCGATACCGCGGCTCCACCCCCGATCACTACTGCGCAGACTCTGGTTCCAAATGACGTCACCAGCGCAAGATGGCCGCTCCCGTATCCGGATGTTCTGGGAGGACGTGGACACGCGGCGGCCATCTTTATATGCAGTCTGTGTTTTGACCTGTCGCCTTTACGTTCACGCACATAAGCAAACATAGCTTTTGTTTCATAAGTCATACTCAGTTTATTTAGCATGTTTGGCAGCTTGCTTGTAGTGAATTTACCTGTTGGGTTTGCGACGGTGCTGCTGGAGGGACGTACTGAGCAAAAGGTGAGCTGTTAAAACAGGAAGTGGCCAGTCAGGCTGCAGGTGGGCTGGGAGGTGTTTTAAAGTATTCCTGTCTCGTTTAATTTGTAGTTTAGCTGGTAGTGCGTGTGTCTTGGCCCCGTTGTTTTGTTGAGTAAGGGGACTTTGAGTAGGGACTGTTGACGGGGCGGGCGTGTCCGTCACCGCTGACTGTTTAGAGCAACATCAGTATTTTTTGAGAGCGTACTTTCATACTGAGTATTGACAAAGTGTCTGTTTGTTTAGTTATTCTTTGATCAGATACATATTTTCCTAATTGAAATAAAAGGGTTAAAACGTGTTTACCTTCCCCCCCACACACACACACACACACACACAAAGGTATCTGCTTCAGGAGAACGTCGGCACCACGCCGCCGCTGATGTAGAAATGTGTTCACCTACTTTAGTTTGGACGGCAGACGCTCTCTGCCTCCGGAGCTCCAGGACGAGCTTCATGATGCTGAAGTCCGCTGTGATCTGCTGCAGAGGAGACGCAACACACCGAGCATCGTCACATCTGCGGCTTCAGCCCTTAGTGTTGATCAATAATCCTAAAAACACTAATATAACACACTGTCATACAGGTAAAGAAAAGGGAAAGCTAAAAGTTGGAAAAAGGGTTTTTCTTTAATAGTGAGATGATTCGGAGCTGATTTGGGATCAGAGTCCTGCAGCGTCTCTCTCTCGTCATGTGTTGTCGTGTGTTACCTTGGTAACCAGCAGGTCATGGATGTAGTCGAGAGCACAGATGACTCCTGTCCTCCCACAGCCCGCACTGTAACACACACACACACACGCACACACACACACACACACACACACACACACACACACGCAGGAACAGATGCAGTGTGCATGTTAACTGTGCCATCGATAGCAGGTGTTACCTGCTGCATATTCACAGCCTCCTGCTTTCTGTGTGTGTGGGCGTGTGTGTGTGTGTGTGTGTGTGTGTGTGTACATGTGTGTGTGTGTGTGTGTACATGTGTGTGTGTGTGAGATAAGCTGCCATATGTGTGATATGGCCTGTTGAATGTTAATGACCATCTGACCTGCGATCTGTACTGCTGGCAAAAACAAGCGTCAGTAATGATGTGGAATTAACATCCGTTTAGAGACGGAGTGTGTGTGTGTGTGTGTGTGTGTGTGTGTACCTGCAGTGTATCAGCAGAGGCGAGGTGTGTGTTCCCTGGCTGTTTCTGGCTCTCTCCAGCAGGTCCAGGACTCCTGCAGCCTCGTAGGGAACGTCGTGATCCGGCCACGACAGGAACTGATACTGAGTCACTGAACGGCTGTCCTGAACAGAGATGACTTCAGATGTTTTATAATTAAATAATATATATAACTTTTACTCTTAAGATGTTTAGTTGTAGTTAAAAATAGGCGCTAAGAAACTTTTCACAAGTGGTCTGCTGGTCCAGGTCACGGATGGTTTCTTTCATCACAGTTTACCAGCACAGGAGGAGTCTGTGCACCCAAATCAATCAAAATAATCCTTAGCTTAGCCTAGCTTAGCACAAAGACTGGAAGCAGGGGGAAACTGCTAGCTTGGCTCCATCAAAAGAGAAACAATCAGCCTTCCAGCAACTCCAAGTCTGTCTGATTAACACGTGGCATCTTGTTAGCTAACCGGCTAACCACCAATCCATCCAGTTTGAATATGTGAGTGTTTTCAAGTTAAACAAGGTCTTAAGTTGCTCTTTAAAGACTCAGCTTTTCTAACAGCTAACCCAAACTAAAACTACCACGTATTAGCCGCGTGACGCTGTCAGCCAACTAACTGGATCCCACCTATCGTGTACTAGTATCGGTGGTTAAAATCTGGTTAAATGAAGGTTAAACTGTTTAATCAGACTGGCGCAGGCGGATATTCCCGACAGCTTCGGCTTAAAGAACTCATAAAGGACATCGCGTGTGGAGTCGCTGCTGATCTGGAGAAGACGGATCTCTCTGAGCTCCTCCTGCGGGCCTCCTAAACCAGCTTACCTGCTGGTACGTGACAGTCAGAGCCCGGACCACCAGGTCTTCGTTAGGTTGCGTCTCCTCCTGCTGGAAACACACAGGAAGCACACGTTAGAAACACGTCAGCCATGTTAGGAAGGGAAGGTTTGATGCCCTGAGGAAAGCTCTCTGAAGCTTTGCAAGACTGCAATGTAAAGTAAACAGTGTGTGTGTGTGTGCGTGTGTGTGTGTGTGTGTGTGTGTGTGTGTGTGTGTGTGTGTGTGTGTGTGTGTGTGCGTGTGGCCTCACGTTGCAGACAGTAAACGGTCCAAATGCAGCAGACTGGTGAGCTGGAGCCCAGTAACACTCACACTTCTTCTGCAGAGGACAAAATATCAGTTCATCTTAATAAAGAGACGCACATTCGGCTCCTTTATTCATCTGCAGACAGAAGAGAACGGAGACACAACACTTCCACACGCATTTATGTAAACGCACACATTAGAAACGACGAAATGACGACAAAGATACTTTTTCTTTTAAAAAAATCCTCAAAACTACGAGATATTTAATAACAATTAGAATCGCAGTTTCCCCAATAAAGATATGAATGAACGATAAATCAAAATTTAGACTTTTAATGTCAAAATTACGATGAAGTACGTGATGTTTTGAGATGGTAAGTTCAAATGATGAAATATGTCACAATCATCATTTAGACCGCGAGAAGTTTTTTAATTGAACATGTTTTAAAAATTTATTTTTTTTACATTTGATCAATCCTGGCAAACTAAATTGGTGAGAAGAAAAATGACAAAAACTGCTTTTATTTGTTTGTTGTTTTTTTTTACCTTTCCCATCTCTATTTCTCTGCAGGCCATGACTATCACCTGAAAACACACACACACACACACACACACACACACACACACACACACACACACACACACAGTGTCAGACATTAGTCAGAGCCTCCTGATCTCATCTGACGATGAAAACATTTTAAAACATTAATTTGATTTCAGTCTTACTAACTGAATCCGTTGCAGTGTTTGAAAAATAAAAGCAGAAGCTTGTGAATTGTAGTAACATGTGCGACGCAGACTAATTCCTGGGCAGTGAGCAGACCTTGACGTCATGCTGCCAGATCATCCTCCAGAAGTCGGTGAGCGTGGAGCTGAGCGGACCCTGAGCGGCGATGTACCAGCTGTGCGCTGACGCCCCCTGCAGGACAAACACCGGCGTTACAACCACGACAGCCGCACAGAGAGCCCAGAGGCCTCAGGGCTTCCAGACAAACGCCACGGGAAAGGAAATCACGTTTTGTTTATTCTGTTCTCTAGCAGTAAACAGTTATAGCGTTTCAGTATAAACATTTATAACAAAACATCACATTTTATAGACTCTTCGTGCGCGAAAATCTTAATCTGCAAAGCAGCTCGGACCCGAAGAAAAAAAAAAAAAGTACAATACCGGTCACCTTGATGAAGCTGGCGTTGATGTAGTCAGAGTCAGAGTCTGTGGTCGGCAGAGACAACACCACCCGAGACTGGTCATCTACGCACACACACACACACACACACACACACACACACACACACACATCAGTAACAGCCCCTTCTGACTCCCGGGGCGTCACACACCGACGTTTTGTTTGTTGTATACAGACACACAAGGTGCCATTTAGCGTGTGCAGGGACGCACAGGGCCGGCAGGAAGCCTTAAAGGGACGGTTCCCCCATCCCCACCTGCGGCGCTGTTTATCCATCCAGAGGGTTTCGGTGCGAGCTGCAGAGCTCTGGAGATATCGGCCGCAGAGACGTCTGCATTGTTTGAATATAACGGGACTGTAATACATTTGAAAAACTCGACAGCGACGTCTCTTTGCAGAAATCAGGACCCGGATACTGAAGGGCCTTGCTGCGAGGAGTTTCATGTGGGAACTATCGGTAGCAGAACCACCTGTGGCGCCGCACAATGCGGAAACTATAGGAAGAACTTTTGTGCCACTGAGCAGCTTTCATAGGAATGAACGGAGCCCCGCCTTCTCTTTATACACCCGTGAATATAACGAGCGACATGGAGGGACGGGTCAGACAAGCGCAGGACTCCCGCCCAGGAGAGCCGGATTCGTGTCCCGTGTGAAACCAAAAGTTATCGTTGAGTTATTTAAAGTTTTAAGTTGCATTACAACTCACGTCACGTGACTTCACACTACCTTCTCCAGACGCTAAAGGGTACGCCTACCGTGTGCGTCTGTATACAGACGTTAAAAAACGTTAGTGTTTGATGCCCTGGGAATGAGAACGGGTTGTCAGTATACCTTTGAAGGTGAACATTAAAACAGTATTTGCTTTCTGGAATCATTACTCCGGTTCACATGTAAGTACAATTTTGAGGTACTTGTACTTTAATTGAGTATTTCCATATTCTGATACTTTGTACTTCTACTCCACTAAGATTCAGAGGGAAATATTGTAGGAGAAAAGTCCAAAAACAGAAAACAGGTTTGTGTATCAGAACTTTGTTTCTTCTTCTTTCCTCTCCCAATAATCATCTCACGACCCCTCAGATTTATCTGGTGACCCTTTGGAGGGGCCCGACCCCTAGGTTGGGAACCACTGGACTAAACTAGCTAACAGTGTATAAAGCGGTTAGAGCTACTAGCTAACAGTGTATAAAGCGGTTAAAGCTACTAGCTAACAGTGTATAAAGCGGTTAAAACAACTAGCTAACAGTGTATAAAGCGGTTAAAACTACTAGCTAACAGTGTATAAAGCGGTTAAAACTACTACCTAACAGTGTATAAAGCGGTTAGAGCTACTAGCTAACAGTGTATAAAGCGGTTAGAGCTACTAGCTAACAGTGTATAAAGCGGTTAAAGCTACTAGCTAACAGTGTATAAAGCGGTTAGAGCTACTAGCTAACAGTGTATAAAGCGGTTAAAGCTACTAGCTAACTGTGTATAAAGCGGTTAAAGCTACTAGCTAACTGTGTATAAAGCGGTTAAAACTACTAGC
>NC_058051.1:30090739-30120739 GCF_020085105.1 Siniperca chuatsi | reverse complement strand
CAAACAGAGTACGCGGCTCGCCCAGCTCGCTCCAGTGAGCGAGAAACACCTTCCTCCCAGACCTCTTCAGACCACGGCGCCCCGAGCCCGCCAGCCCCCAAAACAACATGCATACGTGCACCCAGATGCTTCTCGGTCTGAACAATGTGAGATTTAATATTACTGTATTATATTATATATAAAGTGATATGAGCCCAGTTCTCAGTCGCTCAGAATAAAGTCCAACAGCTGCTCTGCAGATCTGCAGGTAAATATTTAACTTAAACAACAAATACAGTTAAATACATGTTCAATTATTTCTATCATTTTCTTCTGACTGCTGACAACCGGCATCACTGCACATCAAACAGACTTTTTAATACAATAATTTGGACGTTTCTTTTGTCCTTTGTCTTCTGCTCTGCTTGTGTCTCTGCAGTCAGATGGTTCTGGTTCCGTTTGTCCAGACCGCGAGAGGCGCGAGCTGCCGACGGCATTCAAAATGGCAACGATTCATATTTTTGTACATTAACAATGGTAGCAGGACCGCGTGCACGCTGAGGTGTATTAATCCTGTAACCATGGCAACCTAAACACAGGTTAAACTGAACACAAACACGCTTTAAAACACGAAGGAGGTTTTAAACCGCAGCTGAAGAGACGGAGGGCCTCCTCGGTGTCCACATGCGGACGATAATGAACACCGGACAGAGACTGTAATACATGCTGCATCCACGTGTGTGTGTGTGCGTGCATGTGTTTGTGTGTGCGTGTGCGTGGTGAACTGTGTCGGTGTAACGTGACACAAAAAGCTTCAGAAACACTGAGCTCCCCGCTCTGATGAACGCTGCAGGTTATTTCTGCCTGTTTCTAATCTCTCTCTAGCCACAGAAACACACTGAGAGCCTCGTGTTATGTAAGCATGAGCAGAAAGAGGATGCCGCTTCGCTGCTTTCAGTACTGACTGAGTTACCGAGGTGTGATTCTGGACACAGACACTGTTTTGGTTGTTCTTCTCGTACGCACAGTATATAGTGTCGGTTACTTTTCCACACCTCGGTGGAAACGTACCCCAGCATTTGAAATCTTTCTTAAGTAAAAGCACAAAAGTACTAGCATCAAAATATACTTAAAGAGTGCGCTCAGCCCCGGCTCTGCGAACGGGAAACACATAAAGAGGCTCGGGCCGAGCCGCACAGCGCTGATCCAGCCGTGATGTGTGCGTCAGGTGACGTTAAACGACCTGCCCGCAGTCATTCAGCTGACTCGCTAGTTTAAGATCTGCTGCTGTTGTGATGTTAGCTGCAGCAGCAGGAGAGTTGTGAGCGTCGCTGTCTGGAGCTGCTGTGCTGGCTCTGGGAAACCGTCTCGTCCTCTCTGGCTGTTAGCTTCGCAGGGACAGTCTGCTAACCCACAGCCTACGTCTAAGTCTTGCATGGTTGATTTTAATTTAGTCTCATCAGTTTTCTATCAGTGAAAGTCAATATAGTTTTCAGGGTTAGTGTGTTAATTATACAGAAATGTAGGCAACATTTCTAATTCGATGTCAGACTCGTGGAAGGCACAAAGGCCAGTTATTTAAAATGCGTTGTTTACTGGGTCAATTTAAATGTGTGTAAATGAGTAGCATCCTGTGTTTTGCTTTGCATGTTTTACACAAAGCAGCCTGATGTCACGCCGCTCAGCCAGTTTATCAGATTATTTGCCCGCAGCTCACCTGAACAGAGACCAAACAGGAGCAAGAGACTCGTCCCCGACGCTGTGCGTAGCAGGAAGAGACCGGAGGAGCTCAGAATCCCAGATGTGAAGCAATGAAATATAAAAGGCCACAACGTGCAGAAGCTCGTGTGCTCAGTAAGTGTGCTAACCTCAAAACCTGAGTTTCTCAACAGCTCTGTTGTACTTCATTTTTAGGTCATTCTGGTGTCAGCCAGCGTGGCGAGTCCTAACGTGGAGAACCTGACTACCTCAGTGCTAACCGCTAAACCTAAATTTAAACCTGTGCCTTGAGGTGTGAAAATGCCCTGGCTTTGCTGAAACAACCTCACAGTGCAGCTCTAAAACTGGTCTTCCCACACACACACACACAGAGGTATGAAAACACTCACATTGTACTCCTGATCCAGAGTCTCGGGGTCCACGGCCTTTAGAGCGGACAGCAGGGAGGGCAGCAGCTCCATGTCGCATCAACCAACATCAGACAGCACCTCCTCTGACTGACTCTCAGCTCTGCGGCTGCAGTCTGACCAGCACTGAGGTTCAAATACAACCTCTCTGTTCCTCTACCTCTCTCAGTTCTGCCTCTATATTTAACCCGTTAGTTAATAATTGAACAGATAACTGAGCGCCTCTCTCTCTCTCTCTCTCTCTCTCTGTGTGCTGGCGAACTAGTAGGAGGAAGTGTGGAGAAACTTTGAATGAAATAACAGAAAGTTAATGGATGTGAACGCGATTACTTCACTGAGCTGTAGAGAGAGAGAGATTCTTCCTCAGAGCGAACAACATCTGAAGGAACCAAACTCTCAATCTCAGCCGGACGCCCAGTCTCAGGCGCAACGTTGGACTTTATTTAGATTGTTAAACTTGAACTTTACAACCTGGCATTCGAGTGTGAAACACGTGAGGCAGGCTTATCTGTCCGCCGCCTTTCAGCAACGAGGCGGGTCAAAGTGCTTTCCACGAAAGACAAGAAACACAAGACAACATAAAAAAAAAACAAACATAAAAAAATAAGTCAAACTAAATAAAATGGAAGGTAAAAATAAGCTAAAGCACAATAAGTGCTGCTACAGTGAAGACATGAATACACAGTCCTGAATTTAACTTAATAAAATGCAAACAGAAAAGTTTTAAGCCCTGAAGGTCTGAGAACTGGACTGATGTGGTCTCTCCTGGCCTTACTGCTGAGGACTCAGAATAAGCTGCGGCTGTCTGATATGAGACCTGCAAAGACCCGAGTCCAGGACCACACCAAGATCTCAGTGTTTGTACGGGCCCAAAGTCGCCTCTGAGCGTCCTCCTGAGCCGTCTTTAAGGTCTGTCCGTCCAAGGCCACCCCGGTTTGTCTAGAAATGAAACCGTGTAAACCGCCACACCTCGATCCGAACGAGGTCAAAGACCTTTAATCTCGGCGGTGTCAGAAACCTGCAACAACGAAGCTCTGTGGCACGAAAGCTTTCGAACGCAGCAGTTCAGAAACTTCTGCACGAGTCCAGTTTTGCACACCTGTGCCTGCCGTGCACCTGGAGACCTCCGCGCTGGAACCGACCCTTTACACACTACAAGCCGTGTCGAATTCAATTCTGGATCCAGACCCAACCCGGCAGGTTGAGACCCGTACCGTACCTGTACAAACTCGCCTAGTTCAATTAAAGTCATTTAAAGTAACCTTAGCAAGGCTGAACGGATGTCTAACAGCACACACACACACACACACACACACACACACACACACACACACACACACACACACACACAGCTTATTGATCACGTATTGTTTTGCCCTCAGTGTGGAGGCTCAGCTCTAGGCCCAGAAGATGTGTTTGCTTCGTTCACAGGAGATAGTAACAGACTTCTTCCCACAGCAGGGGAAGCTCAGGTGCAATCAATCCCATCAACAACGGCTGCGTACCATTTAGCTTTGCCAGCTGCAGAATCCCTTGCACTGTGCATGCTGGCTCAATGGCAAGGCTTACTGAAACCCTTAAAGGGGACAGAGCCGGCTTTATTGCAGTTAGCTCCACCTGTGTGTGGTCTCCTGCTGTTCACAATGTTTAATCTTTTTGCTCGCAAGATTAAAAAATAAATTTCGGCTGGGGAAAAGAAAAAACACTCAGTACAGTAAGTGGAAATAATGAGATTCTGAGCCACGAGTCAGCATGTAGCGTCCCGTAACTGTGACTTAGGGTGTCAGTATTTTGACTTAACATGTTCATGTATTAGAGCAGTGGAGGAAGAAGGATTCAGATCTCTGAAAGCTCTGCCACGAGTCAAAGTCCTGCATTTAAAATAAAATTCAAAGTACAAAAGTATCAGCATCAAAATACACTTAAAGTACTCAAATGTACATCATGTTATTGGATTATTGATGCATTCATGTGTTCATCACTTTAATGTTGCAGCCGGTGAAGGTGGAGCTAACTTCAGCTACTTTATATCCTGCAGGGCAGTCTTAATTTATTTGTTCATTTATATTTTGTATTAATAATCTAAAGCTGCCGGATATAAATGTAATGCAGTAAAAAAAATAAAAAAGTACAAGTACCTCAAACAGTACTTAGTTTACATTCCGCCTCCGTACTGCGGAGGTGCAGCAGGAGACTCTGTAGTTCCTTCGTGGTTCTCGGAAACAGCGTCAGAGTGAGAGGTCTGCGCTGGAAACAGCGTCAGAGTGAGAGGTCTGCGCTGGAAACAGCGTCAGAGTGAGAGGTCTGCGCTGGAAACAGCGTCAGAGTGAGAGGTCTGCGCAGTCGCCTCCTCTGCGCTCCTCTCTGTTAGCCGCTCCGTCTCCTCCGCTAGCTTAGCCTGCTAGCTAGCTAGCAGCCCAGGTAAACATGGCCATGTCGCAGGCTCTGTCAGAGGAGGAGTTTCATCGGATGCAGGTAAGAAAAAAAAAAAAAAAAAAAAACCGCGACAGCTGTTATTTCAGGTCGGTGGGCTCACGCGCGGGAAGCTGTCGGTTGCGTGAATAACACCTGTCATACAGCCGCCAGGTGCGGCGTCGCTGTCAGGGACGTTAGCTCACTGATGCTAGCCGTTAGCGTGGGAGTAGCTCGGCAGCTTGTGATGTTGCAGAGAGAGGGGCTGGCGCTGTTAAGCTAATAATGTCGGGGATAATAAACTGCCACAAGCATCTTCAACTGGCGGGCCGTTAACGTCACAGTATGCTAGCTCGGTGTCGACTGGTTAGACAGCTAACCAATGTAGCTTCCCGCTGCTAACCCGGATTTTTATCCAGTCAGTTAGCTAGGCTAGCTAGCGTGTTAGCATCCACCGGACACTCGCACCCGATGAGAGTCACGGGGTCTGAGTCAGGCTAAAACACACACACACACACACACACACACACACACACACACACACACACACACACACACACAGCATTAACGTTACTCTCGTGAATAAAGGAAACCGGTGTGTAAACAAGAAGCCAGACCGAGTCCTGTTAGCATGCTAGCTGCAGCAGACAGTGATGCTGTTTGACACTGAGGGGCCAGTTTATTAGCAGTCTACTCCAGCAGCTCCTTCATGAAGGGTTTAATGTTGACTCACCTGTTGACTCACCTGTGTGATATTATTTTAGGATCGATTTTAAGATCTTGTTGATGACTTTTAAGGCTCTTCATGGCTCCAGACTATATTTTAGACCTTGTAATCCCTTATGAACCCTCACGTAGTCTGAGATCTTCGGGCAGGGGTCTCCTGTCTGTTCCTGAGTCCAGGATGGAAACTAAGGGGGGCAGAGCTTTGGCCATCAGGGCCCCGAGGCTCTGGATCAACCTGCCCGAAGACATCAGGCTGTCTGAGTCAGAGTCTTCGTTTAAGTCTCGTCTCAAAACACATTTTTATCTGAAAGCAGATCCTGATTTTACCTGAACTGTTTATTTTACTGCTTTTCTGTATTTCATGCGTTTTATTTCTTTATATTCCATCACTCACTGTGGTGTTTTATTTCTCTTGTTGTGAAGCACTTTGTTTGGATAAGTGCTCTGTAAATAAAGTTTTATTATTATTATTATTATTGAGGCTAAAACAATGGGGGTAAAGGTCTCTTTGAAGTCCTTTTGGGTGCACCCTTACATGTTTTCCTCCCTCAGCACTGGCAGTATGACACCATATCCATTACATCTGGGCTTAATTTAAGTGAGCAGCTGTCTCTGTACGACGAGGCAGCGTAAACCAGTCCTTCAGTCCTCAGTTAAAGCCATCACAGCTCTTCAGTTCCGCCTGGTGCGTCCTCGCTCCTTTGGGGGAAATGGGGGTGGACAAAACGTCAGGAACAGCTCCAGGGAACGGGACGGCCCCTCAGGCGCCGGATCTCTTTCTTTGGCTGAAACAAACCCGCGTCACCCTTCAATATCATATCTCGTTACAGCTCTATCAGCAGTAACAGCTGTAGGCTCACCAACCACAGGTGTCCCCTGACTTGATGGCTCCTGCAGCTTCTACCTGCGTCCTCTTTACCTGTATTGACTTATCCTTTTCTAAAAGGAGGAGGCGGCAGCCCCCCCCCCGGGCTGAGGCCTGGTCCGAGGCAGGAAAAGATATCATTCTGCCAAAAACAGATGTATTATTTAACTTTGTAGGCGGTCACAGACCCTGCCTGCAGGTTGAAGGTGAAGCGTGGGAACACCTGGACAGGTGGCCTTGGTTAACGTGCGTACAGAACCAGTTCGGCCTTTATCGCTGTATAAAACCATCGTGGTCAAATTCTACGAGAGACGCCACGAGCTCCCAGGTAACTCGCTGCTGCGACGTGACGTCCTGTTTTCGTCTTTCGCTCTGACTGAGCTGTGTGCTCGACTCTTTCTGCTCCGCCTAGTCTCGTTTCTAAAGTAGCGGAAAGTCTCGCTTCTCTTTCCTCTTCTGTTAAATCCTCTCTACGAAGTCCAGGGGTCCCTATGGACCGGGTTCTGACTCTGGACCAGCATGCCAGCTGTTTTTGTTGATTTGTTCCTGTTTTGTTTTTTTTTCCGGCTGAGAAACTAAACTCGTCCCGTTGTGCGAGACGGAAATAAGGCTTCACTCTTTCGTCTCGTCCCGTCTCGACTGCTGTCCTCTTCGCCTGCCTCAGCAGAGCAAACCTGGACTGCTTACAAGTGGTCCTGCTGCACAGCTTTAGACCAGGTCCTCCAGCAGGTCTCTGATCAGGGCCTCGATCCAGACTTCAAACTAAACTTTGTGTCTCTTTGGTGTCATTTCTCTATTTTCTCTTATTTCATGGTGTTTTATTCTTCCTGTGTCTGTGTTTATGTCGGTTGCCTAATTCCTTTTAAGATAAGATCAACTTTATTGATCCTGTTGCATCCTGACACCCGTTACAGCAGCTCAAGAGCCAAAAGTCGAGGAAAAGAGTGATAAATAAAAGCTGGATACACCTTTCACTTCTACAGATATGACCATGATGGATAATGGGGGGGGGGTTGCCCAGTATGAATATAAAGGCTGTACTGTGTAACATAATATGTATACATGTGAATAAACAGGATCTATAACCTGAGATAAATAGTGCAAAGTATCTGAGGTGGTGGAGGTGTTACATTACATCTGACTGCTGCCGGAGCGAAGGACCCCCGCGGGCGTAGCGCTCCTTCCGCTGTGGGCGTCGCCCCCACAAGGTGAAGCTCGTTTGAAAGGTGATTTTCTCTGAACTAAAAGTTTCTTACTTTACGTTTAACTTCGTCGATCCAAACGAGGATTCAGGTTTGAAGAGCAGAACGAAAGCAGGGAAATCAAACACGAGGTGCAGTGATAATGATATAAGGTGACTAATGTAAAGTGTGTGTGTGTGTGTGTGTGCGCAGGCTCAGCTGTTGGAGCTGCGGACTCAGAACTACCAGCTGTCTGACGATCTGAGGAAGAACACGTCTGGTAAAAACACGCCTCTGTACTCTTGTGTGTGTTTACTGATGATGATGATGATGATGATGTTGTGTTAAAGGTGCTTTGTTTACCGTCACCTCTTCATCACCACATTAATGTTGTCACCCAGGCTGTTTCTGTGTTAGCTGAGGTGCTCTCCGTGTAACACGAGGCCACGCGCCGCGTTGTGTGTCTTCATCATTGTGGTAATTAAACGGCTCAGTTTGTCGCAGCTCGTCTTAGATTCAAAGCTGCCGTCCGTCCGAGCGGATCCCGGGACTGATACCAGTAAACACCAGGAAATAATCAAAGCCAATAACTTACATTCAGACGTGAAAGTCTCATCCCGTTGGATGAATTTAAACGTTTAATTTTTTAACATTTCTAGAGGTGTGTGTCTCTGTTCTGTTTGTCCACATCGACCTGATTAAATAAAGGTTCTAAAAAAAAAAAGAAACAACAGGAAGAAATGTGCGACCCACACAGAAATATCTGAAGTGATGTCGAGTACGAATGGCTTTGGAAAACCTGGTTTTACTGGAGCTTTAGAGACAAAACGCTGGTTGAGATCCGTTTCCTTTCGTTCTATATATCGATAAAGTTTTTATTAAAGACTGAACGTCAACGTGCTGCAATCAGTAAGCTCATGTCATCTTGGAAAGCATAATAGCACAAACCACACGTCACAGTAGCAGCGAGCGCATTACAGCGGGAAAGAAACGTATTGCAGTGGGCGCTCATTATGTTGCAAGGATGCCGGTGTTGCAAACGGAGAAATGAAGAAACGTTTGCAGCCACATGTTGCATTGATTCAGGGATCCGTGCGTTTGGTAAAAAACAGTGAAAGTTGTGCTAATGTGAGTCTGCAGCGAGGCGCTGCGCTGCACGAGCTTTGCGTGTTGAAACTTTGTTGTGAAAGCTGCAGCCGAGCGATTGTAAAATACTGTAAAAGACAGATTCGGCTGCCGCAGCAGAGTGATGAGTGATATAGATCAGTTATTGCCCCAGTAGCAAAGCTACATGTGAACACCTGCAGGGAGGTTACAGACCGTTAGGAGCGTTTATCAGTGCGCTCCCTGTGCTTCGTCTGGTTATAAAAGCGTGCAGATTCAACAGGTTTCACCACGGAGCAGCTTCGCCTTTCCACCTGCAGAGTCACGGGCGCGGCATCGCTGCTGGGCCACGCTCCAGTGTTGGTGTTTAATGAATTTCAGCTGGATCGCACCGACGATACGAGCCTCGTCATCTTCTTCATCTCGTTATTGTTCTGCACATTTCTGTTGTAACTGAAAGCTAAAAGCTCTCACGCGGTGGAACAAATATCAGTTTTGAGTATTTGAACTGTGGCGTTTGCTGCATCAGAACATGAACGAGCATACGTTGTTTTCAGCTCTGTGATACAAGCGCCGTCTGTGACGCACGCCTTTTCGTTATACGTGTGCGGTCTCGGGCCGAGATAACCCTGGTGACATCGCTGTGACGTCGTCGGGGTTATTCTCTCAGCTCGTCTGAGTCACAGACGCCGTCGCACAACTGACCCCGGCGAGTAAACCGATCCCCGTGTGTGAAATCGGTAAGAAAACGGCCCCACGTGTCAAATCTGTTCAAGGAGCTTTTTCATTGTTTGTCCGATTTTTATTCTCTAATTTACATCCTCCAGAAAAGCCTGTAATTTGTGCAGAATTATTATGTTTAATCATCTGATTTCTGTTTGTATGTGTTGAATAACGGCAGGAGGAGCAGCGACCTTCAGCGACGCCGCCATCTTGTTTTATTCATGAAACAAATAACTGACTTGCGTTTTATTTAATTTATGATTCAAACCTCAGACTTACGCAGGTTACTCAGCCCCTGCAAACTGTTTTTAAATACAGTTTTTCTCTTTATAAGCTGTTAATGATGAATTATTGATCAGTACTGATCTGACCTGGTTATAATGTGCATTCCTACCAGATCTAATGTTGTTGTTGCTGTTTGTCTCAGAACTGAACGCCGTCCGGCAGAAGAATGCGGTTTTGGAAAGAGATTTTGTCAAAGCACAGAAGGTAACGAATACTTGATTATTATTATTATTAAGTGATGAATATTTACTGTATTGCGTGACACAAAAACAGATAATAAAGTGACGTCACGTGAAGCTGCTGACCTGACTGACTCGTATCGATCGCTTGGTTTTCACTGTTTATTTCCATGACTTGTTTTTTTTCGTCTCCTCAGGCTTTGAATAAGAGCAAGAAAGCTCAGGTGAGTCTCCCTTGTTTGGTTGTTATGGTTACCACAGGTTCACCCTGATCATCAGCGCCCTCTGCTGGCCCCCACCGTTAACATGGGTTGTTGTTGTTGTTGTTTGGTGTAGGAGGTGGAGGCGTTGCTGAGCGAGAATGAGATGCTTCAGGGGAAACTCCACAGCCAGGAGGAAGACTTCCGACTGCAGAACAGCACGCTGATGACCGAACTCTCCAAGGTTTCTGTCACCACTGACACTCAGAATATATTGCTTTTATTTACCGGACACCCTGTCTACACAGGAAGCAGAAACACTTTATTGATCCCTGAAGGGAAACTCTGTGTTACAGCAGCTCGCCTTTATGTCAGTGCACACAAGAGGAAGTACTAGCAAACAATATAAAACACTATAAAACTATAAAAACAGGTCAGAAAATAAATAAATAATAAATGAAGTACCAGGTGGGTGTAAGTATAAGATAAAATAAGTGTGAAGTACCAAGTGGGTTTACCGGTTGATGATGATAATACAGTATAATAATACAATGTAATATAATAAGTAATAAGCAGAGGTGCATGTACTGTCGAGTTCAGTGCAGCTTATTGAGATTATTAAGATATCGCACAGCAGTAATGGAGGTATGAATATTATCAATATCCATAAATAGGAAAAACTAAATATTGCACAATTATTCAAGTATTGCAGAGATGTTAATGATCAATGTCCAGTTTAGTGACTTCGGGTCATACAGACTGACACTTAGAGGGAGGAGTTAAAGAGTCTGATGGCCACAGGCAGGAATGACTTCCTGTGGCGCTCTGTGGTGCATTGTGGGGGGGGCGCAGCGTGAGCGTCACGTTAGCAGCAGCAGCAGCTTCACTGCTCCGTCAGCGTCGCGCAGGATGCGTTCAGGAACAGTACCGGGCGTAGGTCCCTGCGTTTCGGCAGCGCTCAATCGCGGTAGTTACACGGAAGCCGTTACGCGGCCTGCGTAGACCGCTGGATTGAAAAAGGCGGCTGAAACGCCTCCTGCGTCTACACACTGTGAGGAAAGGCCTCAGTGAGATTAAAAATCTCTCCTACATGAGTGCCACGCCCAGAACACTCGGAACATAAAACTCATCAGCTCGTAACTCTCTCTAAAATCTAAGCAAAGCAACTGTGTTTCGTTAAAGTCTGACTTTATTCTGGATTTTTGTTATCGCCAGCCGACCCCGTTGGTTCCTCCTGAAGACGCACGATTGGCCTTCCACGCTTTTTTAATTTAAATTTCAATGCCGTCGTTGTTTTTTCCAGCTGTGTACGCAGATCGAGCAGCTGGAACAGGAGAACCGGGGCCTGAAGGAAGGAGGAGGAGCCCCTGCACCCAGCCCCGTCTCCAGCCCTGTGGATGGAGAACTGCTCCGCCTGCAGGCTGAGAACTCCACCCTCCAGAAGAAAATGAAAGGTGTGTTGTGTTACGTTGCGACGCAGGCAGGTCGCCCCTGCAGCTTGTTCAAGTCGGTCAGTCAGGGCAACAGCCAGCCGACAGGGGTCGCAGGCAAAGCTCACACACTCAACTCAACTCAACTTTATTTATAAAGCACTTTCAACACCACAAGTGGAACCAAAGTGCTGTACACAAAATATATAAAAGAAACAGAAAAACAGAAAACAAACATATGACATACACACCTACAAAGCATTGTCAAAAGCTAAAGAAAACAAATAAGTTTTAAGCGCACTCTGAGAAACACCCAATGAAGGACGAGTTTTTAGAGACAGAGGAAGGTCGTTCCACTGCCTCGGAGCTGCGACAGAAAACGCCCGATCACCTTTACCTTTTAGACGCGTACGTGGAACCACAAGAAGCAACTGATCATTTGAGCGCAGAGATCTGCTGGATTGACAGCGGCTGATTAGATCAGTAACACACTCAGGGGCGAGACCATGCAGAGACTTAAAAACGTACAACAGTGCTTTGTATTGAATTCGGTATCGTATGGGTTCTCTCTTCTTAGTGCCCGTTAAAAGTCCAGCAGCTGAGTTCTGAACAAGCTGCAAACGGGAGAGAGAAGCCTGACTCACACCCAAATACAATACATTACAATAATCCAAACCTGAAGACACAAAGGCATGAACAACCTTCTCCATATCATTAAAAGTAAGAATAGATCTCAGTTTAGATATTGATCTAAGATGGAAGAAACTATTCTTAACAACAGCATTGATTCAATGAGTCAAACACACACACACACACACACACACACAAACTATATCTAAAAGCTTCGGAGTGTACCGTATCAGCAGCGTTAGCAGCGTTAGCACGGCTGCAGAAGCTCCTGCAGGTGTAACGCTTCAGGTGCGTGGAATAAATAAATAAATAAATAAATAAATAAATACATGCAGCGTTGTGATGTGTGATTTTTCCTGCAGCCCTCCAGGAGCGCTACGACAAAGAGCTCCAGAGACAGGCCCAGGGCAACCAGAGCGCTACCACGGAGACCGACGGGTCAGCCAGCGCCAACGGAGTCTCTGATGTCACAGGCAGGGGGGAGGAGCCAGCAGCAGAGGGAGCCAATGACAGACTGGAACAGGTGATTGACTTATTGTCTTATTTTTGTCATTCCTGTTTTTCACGGTGACGCACTCGCGCACGCAGCCGACGCAGCGTTGCTGAGAAAACTATGTCGAAGCATTAAGCTGTGTTTTACTCTCCATCGTTGATCCATCAGCGAAGAACGCTGTAGATCAGAGCTAATCGCTCTACAAACTGTCCAAACGTTTTTGTTCGAGTCCATGTTTCACCAATTTTCACCAGAGTGGTTGTTGGTAAAAGATTATCGTGACCAACGGCCATAATAGAAAAGAAAAGTGACAAATACCAATTTACATTTGATCGTTTCTATAAAGGTGCGTCTGTATTTTAAACGAGTCATTTTCTGTATTTTCTCTCCCTGTTTGCAGACGGAGGCTCAGCTGCAGCACACAGAGAAACAGCTACACGGTGAGTTCAGTTTCTTTTCTCACTTTTTAGACTTTTTTAAAACAACAGCTTCTGTCCTCTCGTGTGGTCTCTAATAATTATCTCGTCTGATTAAAAAATAAACGTAGATTGTGCAATTTATTTGACTTGAAACCGTTCTGATAGTAAGCAAAGTCAGAGAATGAAACATTGCCTGTATTTGCATTAAAATAGTGTTGCTCTAATTAGTTGTATAGATTTAACCGGTTATCATGCTTCCCAGTTAATGTTTGAATGTCACATGAAACCGGAGTTCTCTTCCAAAAGGTCTCAGTGAGCCGGTTTCTGCTGACTTCACTGAACACTCGCTGTTCTGAAAGACTTTAAAGGAGCACGCGGAGTGTTTGTTCTGTCAGATTGTGTAAATTATCAGATTTTCAGCATAATTTTAAATCGTTCATACAAACGGTGACTACACCCTACAGCCAGTTTTTCCAGTTGTCGTTTGGCTTTTAGAGAAATCTCGTTGACTTAAAGGATCAGTTTGGTGTTACTTTATCTTTTTCTTATCATCATCGTCGAATCTCACGTTCAGACTCAAACCAGCAACGTGTCGGTCCGTCCCTCAGCGCCGTCTGACTTCCTGTCTGCGGCGCTCAGCTGCGAGCCCATTGGTTCCTGCTGAAGACGTAAATCTTTAAAAACACTTGTAGTTTCTATCAGACCAACAGGAGGAAACAGAGCGTCTGTTGGGGACTATTTCCAGCGGCGGATGAATCCACATGTGGTGCTGTAGTGAGTGTTTGGGGCAGCAGGACGGTGTGTGTGGGGCGGAGTCAGAATAAACTACAGTGTGTGTGTTCGTGGTGATGAAGGAACATGTCACCCAGTGCAGCAGAGCGGCTCGCTGATGAGTTTTAACAGTTTCTGATGACGACGGAGGAAGAAGATCCATCAGCTGTGATTCTCACACACACACACACACACCTGTTAGCAGAAACGTTCATGATGGTTTGAGTCTGAACGTGAGATTTAATGACGAGAAGAAAAATACAGAATATCACCGGAGTTATCTTTAACACGCACAGTGCACCAGTTTGTTGCACGTACCTCAGTGAAATAATTTGATGGTCAGGCTGTATTTATTTAATTCATCTGCTCGTAAACAAACAACTTCATCAAATCCTTAAAGGACCAAACTGGTTGAAACTTACAGTAAACATTTAGGTAACTTTTATTTATTTTTTTCAAAGTTATGTTATTATTCTGTTGATGCAGCTGAGAGCAGAGACTGAGGTTGTGTTCAAGGACGCTCTGACATTTGAGATGCTGAACAGCAGCCCTTTTTTAAACGCTTTTACACACTGATACCAGCGATCCTGCAGGTTCATGTCATGTGACCTGTAGCGGCCATTTCTTCGGAATAAAGAAACGCTCGAGGCAATCGCTCGTCTTTCTGCAGGTTTACTTCAAGCGTCTGCAGACGGACTCACAGCAGCAAAAACATACGTCAGTATAATCTGCTCTGAATGAGTCCAGAGGAAACAGAGCATCAGTTATTTATCCAGTCTTCAGGGTCCGGCTCCTCAACCCGGGGAGACGAGCGTCCCTGAAGTCTGGACGTAACAGTCAATAGGATAATTTGTATTTCTATGTCATCATTATCAGTGTGCTGTTCTCATCTCGCACACCAAACAATCATACACAGATGAAGTATTGACGCCAAACAATTATAATAACATCTGTATGTTATTATATCAGAGAGTCCGTTTGTTCTTGCCATTACAATTCCTCCCTTTTTAGCATAAAATCACCTTTTAAAATAAATGCTAATCAAAATAATTAAGAACAAACGTTAAGTAGGAAAGGAAAAATCAAACAACCAGACAAGTGGGGAAAACCTCAAGCGTCAGAGGAAGAAAAACCCCACATATACTTATCATTAGCTTATCCAGCAAACCTCAATTCAGTAGCCTGTCATTAGCAATCATTATCATTATAACTGGACACAAATAGAAATTAACTAAACAATTTTATGAGACTAAACCAAAAAGTTATAACCAATAAGCATGCGTGACTCAGCAAAACAACAGAACTATTATTGTTATTATAACTGTAACCATTAGGTAAATAGCTCTAGCAGTAATATATAAGCATACATGAGCATTTTATTCTAAACTCGCATCATACTTCAAAATCCAGTGTGGCTACATGCAATTTTATTCTCCTCAAATCATCTCATTGTCAAACGGTGGAATCCACTCAACAGAGCTGGATGTTTCTATTGGCATATTCATGTACTGAAATCACCACTGTGATTTCATTTATTTGAGAAAATCAAAGCAAAAATAACAAATTAAATGGGCGGTGAACCAAAATGAAACTTTTATTATACAGAAATTTGAATGAATAAGTTTCCAACTGCATACTTACGACAGTCCACCTCATCTAGCTTTGGTCATTGCATTGAGACAACTCCGGTTTCAGATGCCAGTGTCATTGAATGCATCACCTCAGAGACTTTTAAAAAAAAAAAAACTTTACCTGCTCCAAGCTGCATTAACACACAATGATAACATCATTTTGACCAAAAATGAAAGTTTCATCTCTCTGCAAACTGATTTTCATAGACATCAAGTGAAACTAACGCTGCCTGGAAGGAAGGAAAGCGACCCAAAAGCACGATGTATGATTTGGAGAAATCATTTTCCTAACTGATAAAAACAATGTGAACCCACCAGTGTGGCCCTTTTTTATGGTGCTTGTTACCCTAAATTCTCAACTATTAGCCGTGATTTACCTGCAGAAAGGCTTTAATCTGACCCTGATTCCACCACTCCTCATTGTTTTTATGTTTTGTTGTTATTATTTGAAGTCAGGCTTCTATTTGAGGATTAACGGTGAACCTGCAGCCTGGCTTTACTGAAGCTTAGAGCAGCTAGCTGGCTCAGGGCAGACACACACTACAAGCTGACCGAGTGAAGAACAACTGAAACTGTTTCACTGATAAACTGTAAACATCAGCAAACTGAAGATTAATGAGGCTTTAAAGAAGTATCAGGTTTGTCACCCTGATATACAAGTTTAGGCTCCGAAATCTGGTATTTTCTGGCAAAGCTGCAAAGCCAAAACTAATTGACACCCGTTTACTTAATTATAAAAATGCCTTGTTTTCCAACTGTTGCCCAAATATCACTGCAGTCCTAACACTTGATGCATGATGGAGTTCAGGAGTTTGTGTGTGAAAAGTGCAGAAAAGTTAATTGGCATGGATTCAGGTCCAGTGGGAATGTTTCTCGTGGTTATAGCGTCACACCTCCCGACACCTGACGTAGTGTTTCGCTCCCGTCATTGACAAACAGTGTAAATATGAGACTGAACACAGTGCTGAGCTGCAGCTGTGTGACGGGCACAGTTTTAGGCTGTATTTTATTTAGACAGTTCTTTTGTTTTTTGAAAAACGTGTATATATCTTTTTAAAATTTTAAAAAAAGGTATTGTTATGGCACTACTATGGAAAAATGTAAAGAGATACCCAGCCTCATTTCTGCATAAGGTAAGAACAGTTTTTTTGAAGCAAACGATGTGTTAATTTAGTGTTTAATTATCATGAATGACAGACATCACACATCCATTTCCCACGTTATCAGATATATCCGAGCTTTCAGACAAAAGTAGATAATTAGCGCTGGGATGTTGATGTAAAGAGTATTTACATGTCACAAAGTGTTCCTTACAAAAGAAGTGAACGTATGAACATTTTCAGGCGTCTTGCTGCTTTCGTTTGTTGTAATAAAGTTTTGACGACACCTTCTCAGCTGAATGAGAGAACCTGCAGAGTTCAGAAAAACATGCTGTCAGTGAACGCCCCGAACAATCCAGCGCACCGTGACGTTTCACAGTTGATGTCTGACTTTGCAGCTCAGCCACAAAATGCCAGACTCAGATCTGGTCAAAGTCCTCCAGAGAAACCCTCTCAGACGTGTAGAGTGAGGAGCTGGTGTAGTGTGTGTCTGGCCTAACAGACTGCCCCTGCTGTGTGCGGCGCCCCCTTTAGGCCTGTCAGAGAAGAGCGTAGAGAAGATTGTAGCTAAGCAGGCAGCGCTAGGCTGGTCGGCTGCTCTCTGTCCAATAACTCACTGCTTTGGACCAGAGCTGGAGATGGCACTGAACACCGAGCAGGAGGAGAAGAGGCTGCTGAGGGAGCAGATCCACCACCTGGAGGTACTAACACCTGAGACGCACACACACACACACAGACGTAACACTTAGATTTCCATCTACACACTTTTTAAATGTGTGCATTAAAAACACCCGAATGTAAAAGCCAGAAATGTGTTAAAATGTGTGAATATTGCAGAAACATTTTGCATTTGCCTGTGAGGAAAACTCACTATGTGGCCAAATGTCTGTGGACATCCGTGTCCACATACTTTTGGTTCCAGCATACAGTGATAGTTGTCCCACAATTATTAATATCTGTACCAATACAGTACTTTGATTTCGATACTGGCTCCTGCACGAGGCGTTTACTCTCTGTATGGATGGGTGTCGTTAGGATTTTATCGATACTGCGCCGATCGGTCCTGTTTTCTCGTAACTTCTCTTCAGTTCCTTTTGATTTCTGTGCAAGAAAATGAAAACATTAAGAACAGAATTGATATAAATGTGAAGGGATTCCCAGCTGGTTGATGTCTGTCTGAAAGTCTACAAGAGTTTGACAGATCTCAAAGACACACGGCTAATTAGTTGTTTTTTTTTTCATAGCCATTAGCAACCGCAAGGGGGCACAAGCCAGTGTCTTCTTGTGCCAGTCCCAAGTCTGGATAAATGCAGAGGTTTGTGTCAGGAAGGGCATCCGACGTAAAACGCACGCCAAATTAAAAATGCGAATCGTGAAAATGACTTCCATACCGGATCGGTCGGGGCCCGGGCTAACAACGACCGCCACCGGTGCTGTTGACCTGCAGGGTACCGGTGGAAACTGGACTACTGTTGGTCGAAGACGAAGGAGGAGAGGAGGAAGGTGTGTTCGCAGGCAGAGAGAGAAGAGGAAAGCTAAGAACTGGGACTGACAGTAGGGAATGTTGGGACTATGGCAGGGAAGGCTAGAGAGTTGATTGACATGATGCAGAGAAGGACGAGGACGGACAGGATCAGGAACGAGGACATCAGAGGGACGGCTCATGTTAGATGTTTCGGAGATAAAGTCAGAGAGGCCAGATCGAGGCGGTTTGGACGTGTTCAGAGGAGAGACTGTGAATATATTGGTAGAAGGATGCTGAGGCTGGAGCTGCCAGGCAGGAGGTCTAGAGGAAGACCAGAGAGGAGGTTTATGGATGTAGTGAGAGAGGACATGAAGTTAACTGGCGTGAGTGAAGAGGACGCAGAGGACAGGGTTAGATGGAGGCACATGATTCGCTGTGGCGACCCCTGAAAGGGAACAGTACCTATTAGCCTGACCAGCTCCGTATGGGTTAGCTTAATTTAGCTGTATTATATTTTGATTTGCATTATATTTGATTTTTCGTACTAGAAATAATTGTCTGTTCTATCAGTGCTTCGCTTCCTGTGTGCGCTGACGTGACAGTGAGCAGCTGTCAGAAAGAGTTTCCCCTCGCGGATCAATAAAGTGTTTCTGATTCTGGATGTGTAAAACATACCGTCTGTCAGTGAAGATGAGACCGGGAGTCGGCACCGCGGTCTCAAACGTCGCTTTTCTGGAAGTTCATGTTCTGTTTTTTTCGAAACACAGGCAGAGAGAGGAGACTGTGATTATACTGACTGTGAACGAGTGTTGCAGACAGTCCATTTTACAGTATTCGACAAATCCGACACCTATCGGTCGCTGCCGTCAAGGTGCAAACAGCAGCAGATCGACGCCTGTGCTTTTGGAATCAGCTGTGACGCGTGGAGGGATCGTTCACATGCTTTTTGTATTTTCAAACAAACTGTAACATCGTGGGACGTCCTCTGCTTTGTAGTACAGTGTAGTGTAAATACTGAATCACCATTCTGCTTCCTCCGCCGAACCAGAAAGGTCAGAAAATAAAAACGGTGGCAGATGAAACGGCCACATGTGGTGTGTGTGTGTGTGTGTGTGTGTGTGTGAGAGAGAGAGGAAACTAATTAATTCATGACAGGAACATAAACAGCAGCTGGGGAGCAGCGGTGAAATGTCAGCATGTACCAGACTAACAGAAGACTCTTTTAATCACGTCGTCTTGTGTCCTTTTCACAGTATTCACTCAACAGCAGCTGGTGGACACGGTCGTGTTTTATTACACAGTTTTTTAAATGTTCCCAACATTTGATTGGAAACCTTTATTTTAAACCAGTATTTCTTGGTCAGTTGAGATGTCGGACATCACAGGTTTGACACGCAACCACAAATACGAGGAGGGAAGAATATTTCTTGATTATTAATTCATTCGTTTTTCTCCTTCAGTTTCTTTGAAAGTCACATCAGCTAAAAAGTCTTTTTTTTAAAAATGATTTTACTTTCACTGTGTCGTCTGCACGATTACTAATTATGGAAACACAAAATCACAGCATTAGAGACGATAGGCCGCTCTAAGCCCAAAGTACTGTCCCAGTTCAAGTCCACGTTTTAAGACAAGTGTCCCAGCATGCATTTCACATCAGCCAGCGGCGATGGCGGAGGACTTCAGTTGTTATTGTGTCACCAAATGTAGTTTTTTAAAGATTTTTTTCAGGTGAGAAACGTACCGTCTAGATTTTGAATAAGTGGTCCATTTATCAGAATAATGCAGAGCTGTTGTTGATGTTTTGGGAGATGTCAGACCTTTCAGTTTAGCGTCCATGGTCATCATCCCGAGGAAAAATAGTGTGACCTCAGCAGCTCTTTGGCTCTGTAGAGTTGGAAACAGAAGATAAACTTTGGTCTCAGAGTTAGTCTGAAGGTTAAAGTGAAGCTTCACGTTTGTATTGGACAGTTTAACGTGTCGTACATCAGAGGCCGGTCTCACCACACTGCAATACGCATTAATACATATATATATTAACGTTAAATGAGAACAAATAGACGCTGAGTAGCAAGTTGTTGCTAATTGAGCGTACTGCGTCCTCCCGTACTTGGACGTTTGGACCCCCGAGTTCAACATGCCAAATTTGAACTCCAAAAAACACGAGTTTGAACTTTTGTGTACTGAGAAAGGCCAAATACTCTGTGTCTTTGGAGCTGTAAATGTTTCGTATATGTGTTATTCACTTGACTCTGAAACGGAAACATGTGTCTCCTGTCTGCCTCCAGGCGTCCAAACAGGCTGAAATCACCGCACTGCACGAAGAGATGACAAAGGTAAACGTTATCAGACGGCATGAAGCCTGACAGGACTTATCATTGATTGATTGATTGAGCTACTGAAATACTTCTATTTGAAAATAAGCCTTCATACTTTTAAGAAGGATTGACAACACAGAGTTTAAAATCTTTGGTTTATTTCGCCATAAACAGCCCAGTGAGTCAGGACATTAATTCTGGTTTCCTGTCTGTCCTCCAGCTGTCTGACAAGTTAAAGAAGAAACAGGAGAGGTGAGACGCCTTCTACTTCTACTGTAACTCTGATAATCACACCTGCTTGTGTCGTGAAAACAGAACAATTAAACGTACATTACCAGTATTGTCATAAAAGGTTCAAGTCACAGGTGAATTTTCGGACTCATAATTATATTAGACATTTATCTGCCAGCTGAAGTTCCAGTTCCTGTCCTCCAGGGGGCGCGCAAGCAAAAGGACCGCGAGGAAGCGCTGCAGCAGTCAGACTGATATGTTTGACCGTGAACTCCACTGGCTGATGTTTATCTGTTTGTGTCAGCTGAGTCTCAGACGGAGGGTTAGGGTCAGATCAGACTGCTGATAAACTCGCTGCTGGTTATAAAGTTTGTGTTTCTGTCCTTCTGCAGTTTTCAGCGTCTGCAGGCAGAGAAGGAGGCTCTGTACAACGACAGCAGGTCAGAACTACACTTATACTGCTGCTGCTACTTTTACTGTGACTCCTTCTACCACTTTTACTGTGACTCCGACTCCTTCTACCACTTTTACTGTGACTCCTTTTACCACTTTTACTGTGACTCCTCCTACTACTTTTACTGTGACTCCTACCACTTTTACTGTGACTCCTTCTACTACTTTTACTGTGACTCCTCCTACCACTTTTACTGTGACTCCTTCTACCACTTTTACTGTGACTCCTCCTACCACTTTTACTGTGACTCCTCCTACCACTTTTACTGTGACTCCTTCTACCACTTTTACTGTGACTCCTCCTACCACTTTTACTGTGACTCCGACTCCTTCTACCACTTTTACTGTGACTCCTTTTACCACTTTTACTGTGACTCCTCCTACTACTTTTACTGTGACTCCTACCACTTTTACTGTGACTCCTTCTACTACTTTTACTGTGACTCCTCCTACCACTTTTACTGTGACTCCTTCTACCACTTTTACTGTGACTCCTCCTACCACTTTTACTGTGACTCCTCCTACCACTTTTACTGTGACTCCTTCTACCACTTTTACTGTGACTCCTCCTACCACTTTTACTGTGACTCCGACTCCTTCTACCACTTTTACTGTGACTCCTTTTACCACTTTTACTGTGACTCCTCCTACTACTTTTACTGTGACTCCTACCACTTTTACTGTGACTCCTTCTACTACTTTTACTGTGACTCCTCCTACCACTTTTACTGTGACTCCTTCTACCACTTTTACTGTGACTCCTCCTACCACTTTTACTGTGACTCCTCCTACCACTTTTACTGTGACTCCTTCTACCACTTTTACTGTGACTCCTTCTACCACTTTTACTGTGACTCCTTCTACCACTTTTATTGTGACTCCTTCAACCACTTTTACTGTGACTCCTACTGCTACTGTTACTAGTGTTACTACTATTACAGTTACTACAACTACAGATACTGCACTAGTAAAGCTATTACCGCTGCTACTGCCACCTCCTGATACTACCATTGTTACTCTTACTACTACTGATACTGCTGATGCTGCTACCTCTAATACTGCTACTACTGTGATTAGTGTTAGTATGACAGTTACTATAACTACTGCTACTTTACTACTAATTCTATTGGTACTGCTACCACCACCACTACTGCTGGTACTACTACTACGACTACTTCTGCCACTAACGCTCCTTCCTCTGTAGGTACTGCTACTCTGTTTACATATGTTATTACAGTACGTAGACCTACCACTCTCTTGATGTTGCTGCTGCTGCTGCTACTACTTTACAGCTACTGTTATTAACAGTCCTATCACTACCTACCACTGTATCGACAGGCCATGATGCCCATGATTCCTGCTGTGTGTTGTGTTGCACTGCAGATGTTGACATGCTGTTTGTTTGTTTCTCTGCAGGACAAAGATCGATGAGATCAACCAAAGGAAAGAGGAGGAGCTGAAGGCCTTGAACATCCGCATCCAGAAACTACAGTCAGACCTCATGGCAGCCAATCAGGTCAGACCTCTGTAGCACAGCCCAAGGTGGACGAAGTACTCAGATCTTTTACTTAAAGTAAAAACTTGGTAAAAGTCCTGTATCGTAGAAAAGGTTTCAGTCGTAGTCGTCTGGACGCTGTTTTCAGAATCAAGACGTTTCGGCTCCCATCCGGAAGTCATTCTCAATTGTGAAAATGGTCTGAGAACTCAGAAATTTAAGCTACTCTGTGTTGCTTAAGCCCCGCCCTCAGGGAGGAGTCTACCTGAGTGTCTGCTGTTTACCTGCCTAGTTTCACCTGAAACTGACCTAATAGTTTCCATGATGGCCCAGTAATCAGTAATCAGGCCTATTGTTTTCTGGCTGCACCTACTTCATCACTGTTAAGTACCTGATTAGCATGTGATTGGCTTGACCACGGTGTTAATACACTGTGGTAAACGGTTGGCAAGTTGAATCTTAGACCACCAAAAGTACTCATTATGCAGAATGGTCCATTTCAGAATAATATCTATATCACTGAGTTATAATTATTGATGCCTAATGTTGCAGCTGGTAAAGGTGGAGCTCATTTTAACTACTTTATATGCTGCCGGGTAGCTTAATACAGTAAATGTACTTAGTTGTACGGCTCCAGTACGATTTTACTTTTTCTTCCCCACTGGTAAAGATCTAAGAACAGTAAAGTTGTCTGAACATGTTGTTTTTTCTGATCCGTATTGATCATCACAGCCTCACAGGGCCTCTGGTGTGACTACCGACTTTGAGTTTTGTTAAAATCCAGGTTAGTGGCTGACCTGGATGTTTGATGTTTTGGTTTAGATGACAGCAGAGCAGAGAGAGCAACTGCAGAGCAAAGAGAAGGAACACGAACTGGCTCTGCACACTCTGAAAGACCAGGTAAAACACACAAACACACACACCTACACTCGGTCAGGAAACAGGAAGAGTGAGTGAGAGATGAGTTAAAAGAAGGAGTGATAGTTTAAAAGGTGGCAGGAAACATCTGAAGAGAAGGAAGACCTAAATGGAAGTAACTGACTACCTGACGTTCACACAGCCTGACATTTTGTAGCAAGTACCTGTGAGCCTTGACTTTGGGCAAAGAAACCCTTGAAGTGGCAGATTTCCGCACATTTTTGCAGATCAACATGTAGGAGTTCTTGTCCACGTTGCCAAATCACACGTACGGATCGAGATACAGTTTCACAAGTCTCCTCGCACATTTGCAAGTAATGAAGCTACAATATTGGCTCCATATTCACCAAGAAATTGGGAAACAAGTGCGAAGTAAAACCCGTGGACTCGTTCTTCATTCACACTCGGTGTAATGTTTTCTAAAATGAGTCTGAGGGAGGGAGGGGGGTCGACGGGAGGAATTTCACTAAACTGACGACCGTAGGAGCTGCTGCTCTGTTATTTCACTTTTCTGGGAAGATGTTTCCCTGCCAAAGTGATTCAGTCATGAAAAATGGATTCATATTCACCAGGCACAAATGACATATAAAAAGCAAGAGAGGGAAACGGAACTCAAGTCGTTCATATGATGGAAAAAATGTGTTTTCCAATATCACTTCGGCAGCGGAACAGCCTGGTGTTTTTCTGCCTGCCGCTCTCTCTTTGTGTTTCTGACCTGCTTTGTTGTCTTATCCTCCTCCTCTGTTCTTTCTTCTGTCTTCTCATTCTTGTCTTTGTCTTTTACTTTTCTGTTTTCATTCTTTTGGTTTGTTTCTCTCCGTCTTTTCTTGTTTTGGTTTCTGCTTTTATTGCCTTTTCTTTGTTTTTCTTGCATTTTTTTATTTTTTGATACCCCTCTTTGCTGGTTTCTTTCTGTTCTTCTCGGTTCTTTCTGCCCTGTTCTCTCTGCTGCCCCCTGCCTGTGGTGCGTCGGTGCTGCAGGTAGCCAGTCAGAGTGCAGTCAGTCAGGAGCAGGTGGACATCATCCTGCAGGAGAACGATGCTCTGAGGACAAACCTAGCTGCTCTAGAACAGGTAATAAACCTAGAGAACATCATCTAGAAACAGCATTTCATGGACAAACCTACCTGCCATAAAACAGGTAATATGCCTGGAGACCATTACATAGAACCCTAACACTACGTCATCTCTGAGAACTAACCAAGCTGCTTTAGAACAGGTAATAAACCTGGAGGACATTATCTATACGCCTAACTCCAAAACAGTGTTGTGTGGACTAATCTAGCTGCCATAAACAGGTAATGATGGAGAACATTACCTAGAACCCTATAGCTACATCATCTACAGATAAACCCCCAACCGTACAACCATGTTCTGAGGGGGAAAAAAGAGTTGCTACAGAACAGGTTGTCTAGAACCTTAATGCCAGAATATTTTTAAAGACTTAAACATCTTATGTGTAAAATATTGTCTAAAACCTGGGCCATAGAACATTTCTCTGAGGACTAACCTAGTGAAGAACACCACTGTTCTGAAGACTAATCGTTTTTAGAGAAAACTGTTTCAGCCCTCGAACAGGTATAACAAACGTAGAAAATTTAGTTTTGAACGTGAACCCTAGAACAAGGCTGCGAGGAATATTCCTTGTTGCTCAGGAGCTGGTAATATACCTGGAGAACATCACTTAGAACCTTAGGGTTCTGGCTGCTCTACAACTAGTAATTATACTTAAAAAGCATCATCTTGAACCCAACCTAGAAACCCAGTTTGAAAAAGGTGAATTTTCTAAAACATCGTACCTAGAACATAAAGAATGTGCTGGAATGGATGGGATGTGGAATACCTTGACCCCAAAAAAGTATCTAGAACCGATTGTACACTTGCTGTAATAGATACACTTCAAGTTTTTACTACAGTGCAACTCTGATTCCAAATGAGAATATCTAGAACTCAACACCTTACTCAGTATGGGACTGTAACTGTTCTTACAGGAGAACGGTGCTCTGAGGACTAATCTGTGCGCTCTTAAACAGGTAATTATAATTTGGATTTAG
The DNA here is from genome assembly GCF_020085105.1 of Siniperca chuatsi. Lineage (NCBI taxonomy): Eukaryota > Metazoa > Chordata > Actinopteri > Centrarchiformes > Sinipercidae > Siniperca > Siniperca chuatsi. Next base: position 30,095,554 of record NC_058051.1, on the reverse strand, counting down.
AACCTAGTTCCCCTTAGATTGATGGTCTGAAACTAATTTAGGTCCCCAGAACTTTGTCTAGAGCCCTTAATACTGTGCTGGATTAATGCAAAGTTAAGCACCATTAAAAAATAACAAAACATAGAACTGACCTAGAACCATGAACCACATTCCTTGTCAGGACCCTAATCTAGAACACCACACAGTTACTTGTTCCTTAACATCTGAGGAACTCTCTTGAGTTCACGTAGAACCCTAACTAGAAATGAACATCTCTACAACAGGTCATATGGGTGATAATTGATATACATAACCCCAACCCCAAAACAGAGTTCTCAGGACTAACATCCCCGGAACAAGTATAATAAACATAGATAGTGTTTTTAGAACCTCGACATTAGAACATTACTCTGGGGACTGGACTCGCTCCCCGAGAACTGGGAATTTAGGTTTAAACAAAATTACAAGCAAAGTTTTAAAAAAGTGAATTTCCCAACACATCGTATCTAGAACCTATAGAATACAAACAATAGAACGCTTTTGTGAGGACTACCCTACCAATGCTGAAACATTATCTAAAACCCGTTTTACATCTACTGTACTACCTGCCCTTAATGTCAGGTTTTTACTACACCGTAGCTCTGATCCTAAACAGAAGTATCTAGAACACTTTACTCAGTATGGACCTGCAACCCGTCTTACAGGAGAACAGTGCTCTGAGGACTAATCTGTGCGCTCTTGAACAGGTAATTATATCTTAGACCCTACCTAGAACCCTTCTCTAGAACCTTAACCTTAGATTGATGGTCTGAAACTAATGTAGGCCCCCAGGACCTTGCTTAGAACACTTCTGAATTAACACAAAGCTTAGGCACTTTTAAAAACTGTAAAACTGACCTACAACCGTAAGATCAGCTGCTGCTAGTACTAGCAACAGAACATTTAATACTTAACTTTATTTTAAACCACATCAATAGTCAAGACTCATAACTGAGTAATTGGTATTAATCTGTTGTAGAACAAACAATGAGATAACCCTCATCTAGATCCCACATAGTGATCAGGATTGGGTTGCATCAGCTATTCGTAAATCCTTTAAGTTTGTGTGTAAAGTTCTAAGCAACTGCTAGCTAGTTCCAAGCTAGTGATTTGCTACATTGGGCTGCACTAGTAAAACTAAGAAATGTCTCAGCTAGTAAAGATTTTAATAATGTGTAAATCAGTTGCTAGGTAACCTCTGTAGTGCTGTCCAATCAAGAGTAAAGAACGACGTAAACAGGAAGCCACTGTAACATCACAAGCTAGCATAACTTCCAAAATTTACTGTTTTAGATAGATAGTAGATAGTCTTTATTGTGCCAGCGGAGATTTGTTTTCACGGCCAGTACATATTCCACACAGCAACATACAGATATACACAATACATCCATGCCCCTGCCGGTTTCCGAGCTCACGCAGAGATCTACAGTATACAACAGTGTCAAGATGTAGTTTGCTCGGGGCTTCTACGGCAGAAGGGACGAAACTCTTCTCCATTTTAAAGTCCTGTATCTACGACCAGATGGCAGTAATGTGAAGTGTGGATTGGAGGGGTGATCAGCGTCATATGCTATTAGAGTGCTAGGCTGCTGGGTAAAAGTGAAGGTGGTTAGCATCAACTTCAGCCCTGGAGGAAAACAAAGTCTTCCCCGGTCTGAAGAACGGTTAACACTACGCTTAAGTTCATACCTGCCAACACTCCCGTTTTTTCCCAGGTTTCTCCCGTATTTCGAGGCCGTCTCCCGCCGCCCTCCCGTTTTGTAGTTTCTCCCGGGAAACTCCCGTAATTTGCGTGGCCCTCAAACTTGTGAAAACGCAGATCCAAGTCACCCAAGTTGCCAGATCGTCTATGAAACGCATCTAAACACACAATCCACACGCTACATCCAATTTCAACCCATCTGTCACCGCAACCTGGCGACCCACGCCCCGATCCAAGGGGCGTGTGCACAGCTGCTCTCTGCGCAGGCCGACGGGCCAGCTAACGTAACGTTATATTTAATAACGTTATTGTTGTCAAACAATAAAAAAAACAAACTAAAAAGTCCTGTATTTTGAAACCTAAATGTTGGCAGGTATGCTTAAGTTACCTCATTAAGCCGATCATATGATTATAAAATAAAATATATATCAAAAATATTATACTAGTCATAGTATAATAATACAAAAATAATATAATAGTAATAATCACTACTCTTATTACCTTTTTACTTGCAAAGCTTTTATTGCACTTTCAGTAGCAAGATTTTACTCGCCAAAAGGGGGGAGGGTTTTTTAAAATCACGATGTTACGATGGCATCGTCCATCAGCCCAACTCGAGTAGGTATTGCTTTATTTCTGTCTGCATACATGGAGAAATCCGATTATGCTATCTTAACTGACGTTATTTACTCAGTCTTAGTCAAATGTTATCACCATAACTTTAATTTGAGGTATGTTGTGTTTTATTTTAGTGAAATTTAAATTGACGTCATTATTACACAAGTTTCAGGTCAGAGATGTCGAGCGTACTCCGTGTGACCTCTTTTACTCTTCACTCTAAACGCGTCAGCTGTTAGCATGCTAACGTTAGCTTTGCCAGCTGGTTCAGTTAGCTAACGTTAACAGTTACACCTGCAGTTAGTGGCTGTAAATATTTAGTAACAGCTGATCTGTACGTAAGAACTAGTTCTTGAGGTGCAACTTGTTTTAATTTAGTGATGCGTAAAACTTCGCTTAGTAAACACGCACGTTTGAACGAGCTTGAACTTATGAACAGCTGCTGCAACCGACTCCAGTCCCTTAACCGCAACCCTGGCATCTGAAGAACATTAAAAACCTTAACTAGAACCTTGTGTGTGTTCTCTGAGTCATTCATCTCCATCTCATCTGCTTCACTGAGAACTCAACTCCGTCTGACACAGTAGATAATATCAGATGAGAAAGTACGAGATTAAAGCAGGTAACAGCCGTCTGTTGTCGCCTGCTTTCAGATATGATCTGCTGTCATCTGTTGTAATCTAATATCAGTTACTTGATTTTCATCTAATATTATCTATTGTCCTCTATTAATTTATTGTCTTCTGCTGTCTTCTGTCATACTGCTTTTTGCTCATTTCTGTCATTGTTTGTGGCATCTGATGTCTTCTGCTGTCACCTGTAAGATACTGTCTTACATCTTTTGTTTAGTGTGTAGTAGTCTGTGGCTCCATACGGACTCTCTCATCATCACTCATCTCCATCAACCAAACTCTGCACTAATGGGTGAGTATTTAAAAATATAAAAAATAAAGAAAATAAACAACAGAGTTCTGCTTCCGTGTGCAGATCCAGACGGTGAAGACGCAGGAGATGAATCTGTTGCGCGAGCAGCAGGAGGCGCTGACGGTCGAACTGCAGCAGAGACGAGTTGAACAGGAGAGCATGTTGGCTCAGAGAGACGACCTGGACTCCCAGCTGCAGGTAACAGATGATGCAGCTGCGGGTTTATTGATTGGTTTGTTGTATCTGTATGCTGTGGTGGAATGTAACTTAGTAACGTAGTTACTGTACTTCAGAATCAGAAATACTTTGATCCCCGAAAGGGAAACTCTTTGTTACAGCAGCTCGCCTTTACGTCAGTGCACACAGGAGAAAGCACTAAAAAAATATATAATACACTATAAAAACTATAAAAAACAGGTCAGAAAATAAATGAAGTACCAGGTGGGTATAAGTATAAATAAAATAAGTGTGAAGCACCAAGTGGGTTTACCGGTTGATGATGATAATACAGTATAAATGCAATGTAATAATAAGTAATAAGTAGTATTGCAGCAGCAGTAATGGAGGTATGAATAATAAATAGGAAAAAAAAAGTACAAATTTGAGGTACTTGTACTTTACTTGAGTATTTCTATATGTTACTTTCCCCTTCCACTCGGCCGCGTCTCAGAGGGAAATATAGACTTTTCACTGCGCTGCGTTTGTCTGACGGCTTCAGTTACTTTATAGATCACAGGTTTTCCCTTCCTGTCCGGTGAAAACCTCGTATCTCCAGGTGTTTGTGACGAGCTGAAGGATGAAGAGTTTCCTTCACGTGCTGAGGAAACTCCTCCTCCTCCTGAAGCTGAATAAACTCTTTAACCCCCCCTCGGATCAGCTGGGAAACGCATCGTCACAGAGCTCAAAACTGATTCTCTGAGCTCAGGAAGACTTTTCAGAGATACGTGGTTCTCACAGGACAGCGACGCTGCAAACACCTGATGGTCTTATAGACCATGATGCATTGCTGCAGGTTAAACTACCCAACAGGATATAAAGCAGTTAAAATGAGCTCAGCCTGAAACATCTGCAGCAGTAAAATGCAACACACACATGAATGCAGCAGGAATATGAATCCAGAAACATCAGATATAATAAAACACTGACAGGAAGCGTTTCACTGCACAGGGACGACTCTCACTGTCAGCTGATAAGTAAGTAAAGGATGTGAACACTTCGTCCACCACTGTCTGTAGGTAAGTCTCACTTACTTGATCATCCTGCAGTCATGAAGGACTTTCCAGTGCTCCTAATTCTGTTTGGAGGAAACATCCAACACAGAAGTCTTACATCGAACTGATACAGCTGTTTTCTGGAAATCTGTTGGGACTGGCTTTGAAACCACATCACCACATTTTATTCTGCCACGAACACGTCAGTCTTAAAATCTGAAGATGTTGTGTGTAAACTGTAGATCTGATTAACAAAGGAACCATAAACAACTTTCTTCGTTCATCAGAAAGTTTTCATTCCCTCTTTTTTGTTTTCGTCTCAATATCTTTTATTATTACATT